>NW_022195223.1:0-187950 GCF_008641045.1 Pistacia vera | reverse complement strand
TTTTTTTGTAATTTTTAAACTTTAAGAGGCGTTTGGATCATATAATGTTTTATTATAGGGGTATATTCTATTAATAGAAAGAAAGATCACCTTGAAGATTACTGGGAATGTTTAACAAATGTGTTTAATTGGTTCGAATAAATTAGTGAATAATATATTTGGTTGGGAGGATAAATGGGTGGGTATGTTATATAGATTACTAAATTGTCCTTCTTTCTACATATTAATATAATAGTATTTTGTATTATTATTATTTTTTGAATTATTTATTTTAACCCCTTCCGTTTGAAATTTTGCTAAAACACTCGAACCATATACAACTTTAATTTATAGCAAAATCACTTCCACCCACCCCAAGCCACTGCCGGCAACCAACCACCACCTCCGACTGCCGTCGATAGTCGACAGAATAGCGCACGACTGGCTGTAGATGGCCGATCGTGCGCTAGCAAAGTCAGAAATGGCCATGGATCACAAATCCATGGCTGAAAAACAGTCAAAGATGTAGCTATGAAATGGCCATAAAAACGCCAGATTTAGCCGTTTCCGACCATGGACCTGTGATCCATGGTCGGAAAAGGCCTTAACGTTGCACGACCGGCCATATCCCGCCAATCGTGCACTATTACGGTGACTGACGCCAACGACCGGCGGTGGTGAGTCACTAGAGGTGGAACAAATAGGCCAGGTTAGACGGGTCAACCCTAACCCGGCCCGCATTAGAGAGGGTTCAACCCGGCCCGCCTTATAGGCGGGTCGAGTTGAACCCAACCCGCATGCAACCCCCGAACGGGCCGAGTTGCTATTTGTTTACAGTAGCCAACCCGACGGGTTGGCCCAAAAAAAAAAAAAAAAATTAATTATTTTTTTCAAGTTTCACCCATTTTTTTAATTCTTTTAATTAAACTATTATGATTGAACTGTTACAAATAATTTTACACAATAATATTAAACTATACTTCTGAATCATAAATATTAAAATGTATAAAACTTCGTAATTTTTGACACATTGTTATTATTATTTTTTATGGTACGTAAAATATAAAAAAATTAAATACTGAAATCTTATTCTTAAATTTCCATGTCTTGTATAAAATATAATTTATTCTTATGCTAAAGTTTCATCAATTGAATGAATAAATCTAATTTTTCTTATATTACAATTTTATTGTATTAAAATTGAATTAATATTTGAAATGTTAATAAAAAAANTTTTTTTTTTTTTTTTAAACTAAACAACTTTTTATGGACAGCCATCCGAAAACGTTGGACGGTCGTCCATTTATGTCAGTATTCAATCCTCCAACATGGCGGCCTCCACGTGTTTCGGTGCAATTCTTCAGTGGATATAGCATTTTTGACAACGTATTCCCACCCAAGGTTTGACGAAACCCAGTTGATGCCCCTAGTTTTATTTATTCCAGATTCTCACCCATAAAATAACACTGTTAGTCATTTTTAGATTACAGAGGATGCTATTACCTTAATGCCTTTAACAAATAAATTATAAATTATGTTTTAACCCTTAAATTACTAAAATTATAAAATTAACCATCTTATTTTCAAATTACTTCAATAAAACCCTTGTTGACTACGCGCCCTCTCAGTTTTTGCTGGATCTGGTCTGTTTCCGATGGCGTTGAAGCCCCTGGTCACCTCCATCACCTTCCCCATCATCTATCATCCAAAACGCCTCTGGTTCCCAACTCATTGGCCCTTCTGATCGCTGGTGCCATGAGGCTCGGGATTTTGCTGTTCTTCGCTAGATTCCGATCAATTCTGACGACGAAAATCCAATTGGATATCACCACTACAACCAGCGTCTCCAACTCTACAAAACTCATATGTCCCCAGTAATCGTTTAATCGTCGTTCACCGGTTGAGACAGAAAAAAAACCAGTCGCATGTAGCTGTTGTTATGGCTGGCGATCAGCGAGTGATGAGGGGTTGTGAAGGGTAAGATTTTGTAGAGGGGAGTATGGGGGTTTGAATGGTGGTGACAAGGGTGATTTTGGGTTGAAGAATCGCTAGAAAAGGGAAAAAAATGTCAGGGTCGACGTCGACTAACGTGCGTCGGAGCACTGTTAGGGGCGAAGATCTGCTAATGTGCGCCTCCTCCTGCAAAATGACCAATTTACCCCTTAACTGTTATATCCAACAATTTTCTGTCACTTTGAGGGTGAGAATTTGGAATAAAGGGAACCAGGGATACCAACTTAGGATTTCGTCAAACCTTGGGTGGGAATATGTCGTTTACATTTTAAGAAAAAATCAATTTTAGTCTTATTACCAACTCAAAGCAATTTATTGAATACAATAACTTACATTTCAAATATTTAATTGAAAAAAAGGTAATTCAAATGTACAAAAAGAAGCTTTATCTTTTTAAATTGAAATATTAACAAAGAAAATTTTTAATATAGTTTTTGACATAAAGAAACTCTTTTGCTTTACAAAACCAATATTTCACCTTACCATTTTCTTTCCCTAATTTGAAGAAATGACACCATGATTCTTCACACAAATCAAAGCCGTCTACAATACAACCCTTTAATTTACATTCTCCGAATCGGAAGTTTACTTTCCTAGATCACCATCCTAAAAGCATCCAGTATTTTTGAGATTTTTTGCTCTCTTCTTTCCTAGAAACGCACTAGTCTCGACCCTCGAGACATCAATTCCTCAAACTTGTACTTCTTCTATCTTCCTTATGGCTTCACCTATGTCTGGTCGATGCTCAGGTTTACTTTCAGTGCAAGCAGCCCCAATCTGGAGGAGTCGCGCCATCATACCAAGCGATGATGTACTTGCTATATCTGGATCGATTAAGTCTATTTCTCTCCCCTGAGATATAGCCAAACGGGCCCAGTCCAAAACATCAGTTTTCCCATTGTTCCGATATAGACTTGGAAGCTTTCCTGTCAGAATTTCAAGAATGATAATCCCCACACAATAAACATCAGACTTGGGACAAACTTGCTGCTTTTCAATATACTCCGGGGTTCTGTACGCAAACAATGCTTGTGTTGCAATGTGTCGATTGATTAGTGGATGAAAGGCATAGTCCGTTAGTAATGGCTGATAATTTTCGTTCAGAAGAACATTGCTGGACTTGAGATTTCCATGCGGCAGTTCATACGATGCAAACTCTGAATGAATGAAACCCATTCCACTTGCAATTCCCTTGATTATCTTCAGACGGGTAGGCCAATTCAGCTCAGCGTGACCAATCCCGCGATCACCTGAATAATAATTTTTTTCTTAATTAATGTTTAAGATGAATGAAATATTAAATCGAAAGTGATGAGAAGGTAAATATATTACCATGGAGGAGGTATAATAAGCTGCCTTTAGGAATGTATTCAGAGATAATGAGCTTATCTTCACGGCGGTAATGGTAGGCCAAAGGCGTCAATATATTAGGATGTTTTAATGCCCCCAATCTTTCCATTTCAGCGTGAAAATCATCTCTTGATCCGATTCTATTCATCTCTCCCATCCTCTTCACCACCACAGTCAATCCATTGTCCACTGCAGCCTTATAGGAAGATCCCAAACCACTACTGCCTAGCACCTCAGCCGCCGCCCTCATCAAATCCGACGACCCGAACGGACCTTTCTCATCATTTATCATCACCAGATCAGTACCGATTGATTTTCCCCCACGGTTTGATGATTTCGAGCCACGCTTTCCCATGGTGCTTTCACCACCAGGTACGCGAGGTTCCATCTCATCATTAAGGTCTTCCTTTTCCAACACGCGAAAATCATCGCGTTCCTTATACCTTGCATAGAGTACAAACATCACCATGAAAAATATCAGAAACGCAAGCATTACAGCTGCCACCACCAACTTGTGGCTCTTCTCATCGGTTCCGACCTCACCAGATGAATTTGCTTGTTCGCTGGGTAGCGGTCCAGGCCCTTCAGGCGTCGATGAATGGTTTACTTTTGTAGTGCAATTATTATTTAGTGGTTTTCCGCAAAGTTTATCATTTGCTCGAAATGAATCAGCGGGGAATCTTGAAAAGCTTTCCGGGATTTCTCCTTCCAGTTTGTTGTATGAGAGGTCCAACGATGTAATGGCTGTGGTTTGTTTCAGTGCTGGAATTGGACCTGAGAATTGGTTGCCTTCAAGATGGAGTTCTATGAGATTGGGTAGTTTCGTTACGGAATCGGGTATTTTTCCCGTAAATTTGTTATTATCAAGCCAAAGTTTTTTCATAGATGTCATGCGGGAAAAAAATTCACTTGAAATATCACCCGAAAACTGATTTTTTGACAAGAAAAGAGCCTTCAACGCACCAAGCTTATTGAAATCCGGGATGCGACCTGAGAAAGAATTGTTCTGGAAACCAATGGTTCTAAGGCCAGAAATCTCGTTTAAGGCATCAACGTCGATAACTCCCCCGATAGCCATATCTCGAAGATTAATTCCTGAAACCGCTCCTTTGGAACAAACGACACCAGCCCACTTATCCTTACAAGCATTGGTGTGTGGAACCCAAGAATCCAAGACACCAGTTGATAAAAAAGAATCTTTGAGTTTGAGGAGAGCCTCATTTTCGGTTATGGAGAAGGTAAGGGTGAAAAGAGAAAGAACAATAATAATGAGGAGGCGAACAGGAACAGCCGCCGTGATCATTTCTGAGCGGGAAATGGGACAGCTCGGGAGCCGTACTGTTCGGAGAGGTTGGATTGAATTTTTGCTTGGGCTGCCTTTCCTTTTGCTTAGGATGTGTCATTGTTCGCATTGGAAACAATTGGAGAAGGAACTGGCAGGTCTACACGCTTTACCAGAAATATTTCTAAAAATAGAATTTGATAGAGAAAGAGAGGAGGCTAGTGCTCCACAACTTCGTTGACCTTGTCACCCACTATTTTAAGGACTTTTATTATTATAAATTTTTTATGGATTCATCCCTGGACCCAGGTCACATTTGAATCCTTACATCGAGGTTTCATTGAGAATAAGAAAAAGTTTTAAGTGTACAATCTTCCAGTTTCAGATTGGTGATCAAACTATTCTTTTGGGAATGAAATTAGGTTATTTTTCTTCCTTTTTAATTCCCTTTGAACGTCTGAGTCAATCAATAATTAGACATGGAATGCTTATCATCAACATGTTTAATTACCTTGGATTATAACCAAAATGGAAATTTATGAAAACTGTAGTCATAGGAGTTAAATATTGGAACTCTAGAGCTCTTCTGGGATTCTTGTAATCTTGTTATATACAATTGTTCTTGCTCATGATGAATGACAATACTGTTGGCTCTATAGCAATGTGGAATTCTTCTTTGAAGGGTACTCTGACATCAACGTCCTGTGAAAGCCTGCAAACGAATTTATGTGTAATAACACATTAATTCTCCATTTTGGGATTGTAAGTTCAGAAACTAATGTTTAATCCATCTTCTGCCACATGAATATGTAATTCATTAATTTTAGGGAATCTAGGAAGCGTTACCGAAAAAATGTTGCAATGACCAGGATCTGCAATATGGGCTGCCAAGTTTTCCAGGGGTCCTTCCCCTGTGTATATGGCTTGGAAGCAGAAGCCAACAAATGCTAGCATGGCAAGACGCCCGTTCTTGATCTCCTTGGTCCTCAACACCATCACAGGCTCCGGGGACCCTCTTCCCCACATCATGGGGTCAAACCACAACCCTCCTGGGTAACCTACATCTGGTGTTGGCTTCTTCTTGTTTGGGAGATTTGGTTCAATGTCGACGCTCCCTGGTTTAATCATATCAGCCCATCTTCTGCCTTCAACCCAACCCATCAACGCCAACTGCACTACAAACAAGGTTGTGGGATCTGCAAAGTATTCGCGAGAACCAGCATCATACCATGAGAAGTTCTCAATCAAGCCTAGGCTCTCAAGCCATTCTGGTATGAGAATTCCGGCCACAGCCAGCATTGCCCACCTGCCGTGCATCAGCTCCGCTTGTGCAAACCATTTAAGCAACTCTGGATCAGAACCTGGAAGACAATCGCCAAAACATAATGAATGATATCAAATGATATCAGCATCTTTGGAGGAAGAGCTACTTCTGAGGGATAAAGGTTAATATATGCCACAAAATCCTGGACCATGAAAATTAAGCTTACTGCTGCTCCATCTCATACCACAGATTATACAACTGTACCTCCATAAAGTCATCTGTAAAACATTTCTCATCGAAAACTAAATACCAGAGATGTATCTACTAGAATTAGCATGAACAGGTTCTGAAAATCAGAGTTTTTTCAGAAGTTCAGTATATTCTTATAGGAAGTTGACTCAAAACTCATTACCTAATCCAAGAGGATCGAAGCCATAATCTCCAGGGAGGCTGTCAACAGCAAAGAGAAAAGTCATACTCCATGATCCAAACAAAACTAGCCTATTCTAGTCTCATAAACTCATACTAACATACTCAAGCATTCCAAGCAAAATCTACTAGAAATTGTTTCTACATGCTTTTGCTGCCACTTAAAAAAAAAATAGACAAAAAGGATTGAATTAAATAAAGTATGTATTAGCAGTGTATATTTTATTAACTTTCTGCTTGATAATACTCCACTAAGGAACTTTGTTAAAATCATTGCTAGCTTTCCCTTCTTTAGGCACCAGGAAAACTGTTTTTGAAAGTAATAATGCCATTGGTAATACCTTATTCAAAGTGAAAGTTATGCAGGAAACTAGTGTCTAAATATGAAAAGGCAAGTTTTCTTACCAATAAAAGATGAAGAAAGCATAAAAACAATGTTCAAGCATGCTTTAATAAAAATCAAAAGAACTGAAAGTATGCAGAAAGGACATAACCGCAGTGTCCAGATAAGCTCTGTCCAGTTCTCATTATAATCACTTTTTCAATTTTGCATTTGCCATTCTTGTGGCCATTATGATTTAAGCTATTTATTTATCAATAGTGGTTCCAAACACATGAGTTTCCATGTTTTAGAGTACCAATTTATCGAACTGGCCGGAATTCTGTTTGAATTCCGGCGGATTAGATGAAAGCAAAAGCTACCTGCCATCAAGCCACTCGGGTGCTGTACTGCCAGGGAACCACAGTGGTCTATCCGGAGGGAGTGGTTCACATACACTTGACACCCCTTTTGTTGCATTCACATGAGTTCTTGCTGCTAAGCATGTTGGAGGTTTCAGTGGCAAGAACTTTTGAGATAAGTCCCTGTTCATCAACAAAAAAAAAATTAAGAAATCAACAAAGAAGATCATTTGCAGTAACAAGCAGGAAAAAGAAAAAGAAAAAAAAAAATTATAGCTTTGCAGAGAAAATAAAATGGTTGAGAAACAGCTGTAAATGACCTTGTTGGGAGGGTTGAGAGTGCAGTAGAAGAAATGGATAGTGCCATGGATGAGAAAGTGCCTCTAGACTGGACAAAGGTGTCTAAATAAGCGTGTGGCAATTCCCGCTTTGATGAAGGGCTTATTACTCAAGACATGCATAGATGCGTCATGAAGATTGTCATTGTACTACTTGAAAAAGGAAAACTATATCCAATAAAAATTTGACACATGTAGTCATAAGGCGACAAATAATGGGAGTTAAAGTGAAATGCTGCAGGAGAGCCTCACTCTCCATATGTATGTGAGTTAACATCATCATAAAGTTAAAAGACTTGTAACATGTGTTTTTACTTTAGTGTATAAATAAGAATATAAATAGACAAAAAATAATAATATATTGAAAAGTGCACTTTTTTTTGTTTAATAAATAAAATCAATCAAAATGATCAAGAAAAAAAATTCTTTGTATTGGTTTATATAAAACAATTCTAACTGTTAAATACATAGAGGTTAAGTTTTGTTGATAATAATAATGATGGTTTTTAATAAAAATGGTTATGGTTAATGAAAACTAAGAAGAAAAAAATTAACTACATATATAAATGTTAATGATTAAATAAATAAATGTTAACGTTTAACTATATTAACATTAAAAATATGAATGAAAAAAAATTAAACTATATGACAATGCATAATTAATTTTAATTTGAATCTCACTCTGTAATCAAGTTTGGACTTTGGAGTAACAAGAGAGCCAGAGAGGTTTCGCATCTTAATATTCTTTTAAAAAAAAAAAAAAAAAAAAACTACAGGTAATGGTTTGGGCTTTCGGCTGAAATTTAGGGCTATAGGCTTGATCACATCACCTCCAGCCCACTCACATCGAGACCCAGCCCATCTGCAATAGATATATATTTATATGAAGTCATTTAAAACGTTTCAATACGTGTGTAAGGGAGATTACTACTCAAAATGAATGTAAAATCAGATGGAGGGGTTAGCAATAACAACCCCATCTGACCTACATGGCTCGATCTGGAAAACCCTAATCAAATTAGGGTTAGGGCATTTTGTAGTAATATCACTGAGGATTTTTTAGTTTGGTTAGGTGGATATGGGTAATGGCTCAACAACTGTTTCCTTAAATATTCATATGCTAATTGGAATGATTGCAACTCTTCACCAGTTCACCTACTTGGTATGGCAAATGGTATTTTGTGCCTTCTTATATACTTCACTCCACTGTGACAAAGACCTCTGTGTTTTTAGTTAACTTCAATTTTGTTAAAAAAAATACCCAAACCCAATCCACCAATATAAGTTTTTATTTAATTTTTGTATCTTAGTTTTTAAACAATATCAATAAATTAGATGTTAGCAAGATATAGTTAAATCATCATTTGAACATAATTAATTACATAAGAAAATAATTTTTTTTTTTAATTTTTAAACTTTAAGAGGCGTTTAGATCATATAATGCTTTATTATAGGGGTATATTATATTAATAGAAAGAAAGATCACCTTGAAGATTACTGGGAATGTTTAACAAATGTATTTAATTAGTTCGAATAAATTAGTTAATAATATATTTGGTTAGGAGGATAAATGGGTAGGTATGTTATATAGATTACTAAATTGTCATTCTTTTTACATATTAATATAATAGTATTTTGTATTATTATTATTTTTTGAATTATTTATTTTAACCTCCTACGTTTGAAATTTTGCTAAAACACTCAAACCATATACAACTTTAATTTGTAGCAAAATCACTTCCACCCACCCCAAGCCACTGCCGACACCAACTACCACCTCTGACTGTCGTCAGTAGTCGACAGAATTGCGCACGACTGGTTGCATATGGCCGATTGTGCTCTAGCAAAGCCAGAAGTGGCCATGGATCACAAATCTATGGCTGAAAAATAGCCAAAGATGTAGCCATAAAAACGCCAGATTTAGTCGTTTCCGACCATGGACCTGTGATCCATGGCTGGAAAAGGCCTTAACGGTGCACGATTGGCCATATTCCGCCAATCATGCACCATTACGATGACTGATGCCAACGATCGACGATGGTGAGTCACGATCAATGGTGGTTTATGTGGTTGGAGATATTTTGTTAACTTTTAATCTTTTTTGTGGTAAGGGTGTTTTAGCTAATTTCTTAAATATAGAGGAGTTGTGTAATTGTTATTTAGTAAACATTTGAAGGCAATTGTATCCAGAGTAATTTTTAATTAAGAGCAAAATGGATAGAAAAATTAGATTATCTTGATAATATTTTAATAATATTTTCTTGTTAACAAGGTAATAAGATTATCCGTCACATTGCCAACAATAAATATTTTTTACAATAAAAGATTGCAATATCTTATGACTTACAAATCAAACCTAAGAATCCTACACAATAAACGAAAATCACACATGTTATCAGATATACCGCTGATGCAAACGGTCCCTTGATGTAATACAGGAAGTATTATAATATGCGTGTCCCGATCTAGGGACGGTCTCATAATTTGTTTATGGAACCCGCAGTTACTTCATCATTGTACTCTCTCTTTCAACCTCAATTCAGTCGGTGTCTTTCCTTCAAATGTACTCCGTAACGAATTACTCTGATCAATAACATATCAACTAATTTCTTCGACCTATTAGATCTCATCTTCCAAAACCTACCAAAATAAAATTTTAATTCATGACTCTGAATTAAAACCTAAATCATGGTGGAGACACTGGGCGTAGGGCGCTTTCATTTCCACCACTCCCGCCTCGACGTCCGGCGCTGGGTCCCGACATTTCTCTCCTCTCACAAGACTCTTTTCACCGTCCTATGGATGGCCGCCTTCGCTTCCGTCTTCCTTTGGCAGCGAAACGTCGTCCTCGGAGGCTTTTCTTTTTTTAGATGGGGAGTCTCTGCCAGGCCGATCCCTACTTTGAGACCTGTGGCTTTTAATTTAACGGATTTTGGTGGAGTGGGAGACGGCTTGACTGTAAATACGGAGGCTTTTGAGAGAGCGGTTTCTGCTATTTCTAAGCTCGGTAAGAGAGGTGGCGCACAGCTTAATGTGCCTCCTGGAAAATGGCTTACGGCGCCGTTTAATCTAACTAGTCATATGACTCTTTTTCTTGCTGAGGATGCTGAGATTCTTGGAATCCAGGTTGGTGATTATTTTTATTTCTATGTTTTTTGGGGGGATTTTTCACTTCGTTAGGTTGGTTTTAGTTATGTGGTGGATTGGAAATTATTACCCTTCGTTTAGGATTTGTTATTCTGATTCAGAGATGATGTGTAGGAGTTTTGGTCATTTATAGAAACATTAATGTGGCCTTGAGTGTCTATCTTACAATTTTTTTTTTTTTTCTTTTTCATCGATTATAAGATGAAAACTCTGCGAGTTTCTGCTTAGCCCTACAATTAACATAGCATATGGAAAAAATTAAGTTATGTAATTCAACATACTTTTCAATATGTCAGCAGACGTTATTCTTTGCTATAAAATTTGAGTTTAGACTTAGCGTAAGTCTTAAACAAGGTACTTCTATACCGAGAAGTCGTGATAACAGATAGATACCATTTTTGTAAAGATATATAGCAAACAGAAAAAAAGGTTGTTATAGAGGGTCACAGCAGGCTCATGATTTGAGTAAAACCCATGTTTCTGCATATAAACATGTTTGTATGTGATGCAATGTATGAAAATACTCATATTTGAATGTTGAGTAGTTCTATACATCCAAGTTTGCATCTCATTTTTGCATCTAAAGGGATGCATTGGAGTTATACATCATGTGCTTCATAATTACATAACCTATACAGTGATCACAAATCATTATTTTAAAATTTAATGACTGGAACATAGCAAAGCAGCTCTGAAGCAGATGTCATAGCTATACCAAAGTTGTTAGTAAACTCCAAAAATAAGAAGGATAAGCAGTTAGGGCGCTGGCCCTGATGGAAAAGGCATGAGACACCAAGGGAAATTTAGTGTAGGAAAAGAAAAGAAGATGACTGTTTGGCTTTATTAGTCAGAATAATAATAGTGATCAACACAATGTCAATATCAGTTAGGTGATCTAAACGATATGTAAACCTACCTTTTTATTTAGTTTCAATTTATTTTCTTTTGCTCAATAATTGTTTAATTTAAAAAAATTATTTATTTACCTTGATAATATGGATGGGTCTCCATACACTAGACATACACTGTTGTTGCTCTATACTTTAAACATGTTTGGGATGCAGGAGATTGGTGATTCAATGTATATTTACTGTTGACGTGTTATCAAAAGCTATGCTGCTGAAGATATTGTTGTTGTTGCATCAGTTGTGGTTTAGTTGATTTTTTTGCATATATATTTTGTATAAAATCTTACAGTATTGCTGGAATCTTGACAGACTGTCATGACCATGACGTGTTTGTGACATCATGGTTGTGACTGAGTTCTTGCTGATTGAACTATTCATCTCAGCCACTGAATTAGCTCCTCTTTTACTCTTTCATTTCTTCATCTGTTTTTGACTTGAGATCTTGGTTATGCTGGCTTCCTTATTATATGTAATATTTAAACAGAATGAGAAGTATTGGCCACTAATGCCTCCATTGCCTTCATATGGTTATGGGAGAGAACACCCTGGCCCACGTTATGGGAGTTTGATCCATGGGCAAAACCTTAAAGATGTTGTCATAACAGGTCAGTTATCAGACACTCTCCATCTTGCTGACTTAATTTTTGTTACTAATATATATTTATTATTCAGGCCTTGATCTTTTTTCCCTGTTCCATTTTCTCTTGCTCAATAATTTATCACCCTGATAGGAAAAGGCAGTTACGATACATGACTTTGGGAGCAAATGACAGATAAAAATCACTCTTAGGAGTTTATCTTTTTGGGTGTTCAATGATAACAATTGAAGGTGTTGAAAAATCAATTGCCATATAAACAAACTTAGTGCATGTCTCTGTCAAAAAATGTCATAGGTAGCCTTCGAGAACCTGATCAGCCTCGCTAGGAGTTATCCCGGAGATCATTATCAAAATTAATGATCTTATTGGAACAAGAAATGTGTATAGACAAAGTGGGTGGTCTTACCAAGGGAACTGGTAATTGTATTAAAACATTTTGGTTGGCCTTTTGAGCACTATAGTTTTAAGTTTGACATGCGTGGCAAACATAGTAGTTGTATCCAATATATTTGTGCTGAAGGAGGGTTATCAAATGATGTATTCTGGATATTCTTGAACTTTTTATTTGAGGATGGAATATGAGATACCTGGTTCCTGCAGCACCTTGTCACATGACCTTGGATGTCATTGGACATGCTACTTCCCAGTGGTAGGCAAATGTTGCTCAAAACTTATTCATTAAATTTAGAAACTAGGAATTACCTTGCAAGGACAGCAGAGTAACCAAAATGGAAGGCAAACATCTTAGGTATAACAGAAAGTTGTGTCTAGTAGTGAAAGAAGTCCTCTGTTTTGCTGAAAGTTAAATCTGGAATAGTTTGATTTTGAAGGTAAGTGGGTTTGGTACTCCAATGTAATCATAATTAGGCTTGCACCTGTCCTCATTGTGAATTTTATTGCTTATGACTTGGTTTAATTTAGTATTTGTTTTCACTGACTGACAGGACATAATGGAACCATCAATGGACAAGGACAAACATGGTGGAAGAAATATCGCCAAAAGCTTCTCAATCACACGAGGGGCCCACTTGTGCAGATAATGTGGTCAAGTGACATTTTGATCTCTAATATAACTTTGCGTGATTCCCCGTTTTGGACACTCCATCCATATGACTGCAAGAATGTAACAGTCAGAAATGTTACAATCTTGGCTCCAGTATTTGAAGCTCCAAACACTGATGGAATTGATCCTGGTAAGCAATTCGTAGCAATGCAATTATGTTTCAGTTCTGTGATGGGTTGACACATTTTAATCTGTTGATATGGTTAGTACATCATTGACTGAACTATGACATGGAAACTACTTAAATTATAATAAACTGTCAAAAAAATCGCTTTTTAAACCAGTGAAGGTGAATGAACGAAAAGCATCTAAGTGATGGTGACAAAGAGTGGGCAATGTTCCACCATAGAGATTCTGTAGCTTCTAAGTACTGAATGGGTTGATGAGTGGAGGATTGAATAAAAGCTTTCCTTGAGATCGTGAATCCAGGCTGAATGAAGTTTTATGTTGCATCTTGCTAGTGGTGCATGGCTATCCTGGTTTGCATAGAAGTTGAAAGTGATTAATGTACGTTGTAGAAGCATTTTATTTTATTTTTCAAACTGACTTCTTTATTTGTAAATTGCACCCATTTTCGCTTGATTCTACTATGCTTCCTTTTTATCATCTATTTTCCCTTTTCAGTACATCAAAAAATATCATACATTGCACCTTATAGGTAAAGTAAATCTTACATTATTGTATTGGTTGGCCCAGTATCTAGACCTAATTTCAGCTAGTTGATTTGCTGCAGTGGTTCAAGTCTGAATTTTATTATCTGTTTGTTTCATTTCATTTTGAATATGACTAAAGCCAACTTTTTCATGCCATGGACAGATTCATGCGAGGATATGGTGATTGAGGACTGTTATATAAGTGTAGGTGATGATGCGATTGCAATAAAGAGTGGGTGGGATCAGTATGGCATAGCTTATGGACGGCCTTCGATGAACATTCTCATCCGTAACCTTGTTGTTCGCTCGATGGTCAGGTGAATGGGCCTATGAATTCAAATTGTTTCTCTGCTTTTTAGTTAGGCTAAACCTCAAGAGAGGTACATGGCATTTAATCTACATAAATATGGATGAAGAAATTATAGTTTATTGAAGATTCATTTTATTTTTTCAAACCAATGAGCACATGAATGTCTATGATACAATTTGTGGTACTGCTACTAATGTAGTATTATAATTCAGCTGTGAGAGGTCTGATTCTTGGCAGCCACATGAGCGTAGGATCTTTTCTCTGTGGTGGAAGGATTAACCAACTTAAGTGAAATTGCCAACTAGATACAGCAAAGCTGGGAAAAGGATTTTATGTGTCTTACCTGTATGGCTTTCGAGAGCCATGCTAGGTGCTGTTTTTCATAAACTGAAGGAGCCTCATCAACCTTTATTAATTGACAACATGGGTTCATCGCATGTTGGACATCACTCAGTGAACTAGATGGCTTACCCAAGATGCCGAGGCACACACATATTATAAACTGATCCATGAAACAACGAACTCAAAATGTTACTTCAGTTGATTTATTGCCTTGTAGCTAGCCTGGTATGCGGTAGTTGCATGTCCTGGCTCTTCAGATAGTAACTGAAACTCACTTTGGCTGAACCATGCAACAGTGCAGGTGTATCAATTGGCAGTGAGATGTCGGGTGGTGTATCAAATGTCACTGTGGAGAACCTCCTGGTCTGGAGTTCACGGCGTGCAGTTCGGATCAAGACTGCCCCTGGAAGAGGTGGATATGTTCAACAGATAACCTACCGAAATCTGACATTTGACAATGTCCGAGTTGGGATTGTAATCAAGACAGACTACAATGAACACCCTGATGAAGGTTATGACCCAAAGGCTCTTCCTATACTTAGGGATATAAGCTTCACTGGAGTCCATGGTCAAGGAGTGCGTGTGCCTGTACGTATCCATGGAAGCGATGTAATTCCAGTGAGAAATATTACTTTCCGAGATATGTCAGTGGGAATAACATATAAGAAGAAGCATATATTCCAGTGTGCCTTCGTTCAAGGTCGTGTAATAGGAACCATCTTCCCTGCCCCTTGTGAGAACCTTGATCTATATGATGAGCAAGAACGGCTCGTTAAGCGCTCTGCCTCCCAGAATGTGACAGATATAGATTATGATTTTTGAGGAGGGAGGTCAAAGACTTCAATGTATTTCTGTATGAGATAACTACAATGGGTGAAATTGGAGCAGTTGATTTTGTTGTTATGTTCCTTGACATATTACTGTTTTTGGCTCCATTTTTATGGCTTTTTCTTCACGGTATTGTATGTACAGAAAATTTTCAGTTGTTTATACGTTCACAAGGGAACAGAAATGCATAGTTTTGGCTACACCATCCACTTCGGTTGAACAAAAAGATTCTCCCAATTCTATCTTGAAATTAAAGTTGCTGAGTTATTTCAGTGATGAGCAATGTGTGAATATTAATTGTTTTATAGGTGATGTTGCCACGTGTAGGTAATCATGCAAATTGTGTTTTGATTGATCACCCAAAGTCACTAAAAATGAAAATTTCAAAATAGCCTTCCAAATCTCAAATTTCTCTCACAACCACAGCCTCCCATTTCTCTCAACTCACCACCCTCCGATTTGGCCATTTTTGGCATCGCCAATCTCCCTCACTATCACCAAAACACTAACCTCACTCCCCTCATCAAAACCCATTCCCGTCCGAGCCCTGCCTGGACACTGTTCACCGGCCACCTTCTCAATTGGTTTTTTGCATGCCGTTTGCTTTTCCGGTTGATTCTTTCACTAGAAAATTATGTTGTCACCACCAATCGACTCACCGGCCCTTCCTCTCCAAAAGCCCTAACAATCCCATTCCCGTTCGCTCATCGTTAGTTGACGATTGAAGCTTCTCCACCCTAGGGTTTTCTGAGTGTGAAAGATGAATTGGGTTTGATTTGTTTCGATTGGAGGACGGTTGAGGAAGGTTTTTTGAAGTGTTTTGAGGCTATGTTGTTGATTTCCGGTCGCTGCCGCTCCCCAAAACTCTCACCTTCAACCTTTTCCCAATTGCACATAAAGTGTTTGAAGAAAGGGCTTTGACGAGTGTTGGTAGGTGGGGGAGATGGGCGAAGAAAAAGTACAAAAAGAAAAAAAAAAAAAGAGAGAGAAAAATAAGTTCTTGCCTGTTGCCATAGCAGTGAAGAAATTTAATTGTCATGACTTCCCCAGTTTGCATTTAACAAAATGACCTTGAAATGATTCTGCATTTTTTTTTTCTTTTAACTTGGAAAAACTGACGTGGCACACTTAAGAATCAAATAACATGCAAAAAGGGTTAGACTAAAAAGATTTAAACATATATGGGTAATAGTATAATTAATGGAAATTGGTTTAAATTTTGAAAATTAAAAAACCAACTCCCCATTCAAAATCGATTAATCGAGGGACTCCACCCAAAATAACCGACCGATGAAAACACCCCTTCTCTCTTGCGATTTTCAACGATTTTCTTTCCCATTTCCTACAAATGGGAACATGGATCTTCCTGTTAGTTACACAAACAAACCATGGCTGACATTAACAAATCGAAGGAAAACCAGCTCCACTCCAAATTCTAGAGTCCAACGGCGGCGATTGTTCAAAGGTTGTCGAAGAAGAGGTTCCGGTTGATCTTCCGATGAGTGAAGGTGGTCCAACGATAGAGGACATGACGGTGGCAGAAGAACAGATAGTAGGCTCCATAAATGGGTCTGAAGACGAGGACACCCGCACAAATTCAGGCAAGGAAGAACAGGTACATTCCTTACCATTTTATGAAAAAATTCTTTGTTGGTGCCTATTTGGGGGATATTTAGTTGGTTTTGGTTGTTAGGGTGGTTGTGGCATTTTGTTGACCAGTTGGTAGGCATTGGGGGAGTGCTTGTGTTTGGGTTCCAGAGGATGGGGGAAAGCAAGGGAGGTCGTAGGGAGGTTGTTTGTTGGAGGTTGGAGATGGTTAGGGATGGCAGGAGAGGGAGGTATAGGAGGGCTTAGGGCTGCGCTGCATATTGCAAGGCTGGCCACGTGCAATTGCGTGTAGGGCCCTATATATTGCAAGACAATGATGAAGAGGGAGGATGGAGGCTGTCGAGGCTGCTGTTATTTTGGGTTGCTTTAGTTCATTTATGTCTTGTTTATAATGTTGTATTTTCATGTAAAGGACACATTTCATATTTATAAAAGAGCAATTCAGTATTTCTTTCCCTTTTTTGACTTTGAGTTTATTTAGTGATCTTGTTAAATGGAATTAATATGTGTTGATGCAAATAAGTTGTCAAATTGAGGAGAAAACATGAAATTAATATGTGTTGATGCAATTAAGTTGTCAAATTGAGGAGAAAAGATGGAATTAATATGTGTTAGACATGATCGCTTAAGCGACGGCAGATATCGCTTAAGCAATCAAGGGTTAAATATACTGGATTGCTTAAGCGAGATCTGACATCGCTTAAGGGATCGTGGACTTGAGGATATTTTGACAGCGCCTTGGCCATGGTTGCTTAAGCAATATCTAGTATCACTTAAGATACGAAGGCTTATGTATACTAGATCGCTTAAGCGAAACCTAACATCGCTTAAGCGATCGTGCACTTGGGGATGAACTTGACATTGCCTTGGACTTAATCGCTTAAGCGATGAAAGCTAAATAGACTGGATCGTTTAAGCGAGACTTGACATTGCTTAAGCAATCGTGCACTTGGGGATGAACTTGACACTGCCTTGGACTTGATCGCATAAGCAATGTCGGGTATCGCTTAAGCGACGAAGGCTAAATAGATTGGATCGCTTAAGCAAGACATGAAATCGCTTAAGCAATCGTGCAATTGGGGATGAACTTGACACTACATTGGACTTGATCGCTTAAGCGATATCAGGTATCACTTAAGCGACGAAGGCTAAATATACTAGATCACTTAAGCGATCGTGCAACTAGGGATGAACTTGACACTACATTGAACTTGACACTGCCTTGAACTTGACGTTGCCTTGGACTTGATCGCTTAAGCGATGTCGAGTATCGCTTAAGCGACCAAAGCTAAATATACTGGATCACTTAAGCGATACCTGACATCGCTTAAGCTATCATGCAATTGGGGATGAACTTGACACTATCTTGGACTTGATCACTTAAGCAATGTCGGGTATCCCTTAAGTGGCCAAGGCTAAATATACTGGATTGTTTAAGCGATACTTGACATCGCTTAAGCGATCGTACAATTGGGGATGAACTTGACAATGCCTTGAACTTGATCATTTAAGCGATGTCGGATATCGCGTAAGCGATCAAGGGTTATCTGTATTGGATCGTTTAAGCGATCCTGCACTTGATGATTTTGACACTTCCATATACTAGATCGCTTATGCGATGTTTGGTATCACTTAAACGACGAAGGCTTATGTACACTGAATCGTTTAAGCAAGCCATGACATCACTTAAGTGATCGTGCACTTAAGAATGATTTTGACAATAATTGGCCTTGCTTGCTTAAGCGATTTCGAGTATTGCTTAAGCGACAAAGACTGATATATACTAGAACGCTTAAGCGAGAGATGCATCGCTTAAGCAATTTGTTTTTTTTTTTTTTTTTTTTTTTTTTTGGGATTATTTGACAACCCCATATTAAGTAACATTAATTTAACTGGGACGTTACAACATCACAAGATTCGGGAGAAAATAGCAAATTAGCCTTGATCGCTTAAGCAAATCGGTTATTAACACATATAAGTTTTATGTCATAACACATAGTGTGAAAGTTAGTAGAAAAAAACTCATTTCCAAATGAAAATGACTAACAAAAATAATAGAATAATAATAATCATTTAGTTTTAGTACGTGCTGATTGACAAAGACCCAAGTGTTACTTTCACATTCTATTGGACATATGCAAAATTTCAACACCAAGAAAAAATGTAATTATCACATTTTGATTGACTGAACAGGAAAATACAAAATTTACATGGAAGACAGTTGTAACTCTACAAAACATCTGTACAAAAAATCTTTTGACTGGTCATTCAAACTTCGTTTACTCCTGAAATAACAACTTTTTAAAATCAAACCGAGAAGAATCTCAAAAGAGTGTAATATTTATCAATGCTTGAAATTCACTGTTTCTTCGTACATATCTTAACTTGAAGCCATTTCTTGCTCGAACTCTTAACATCTTTATGTTCCAAAGAAAAAGAAGAAGATTGTTCACTAAGCTTAATGGTTATCTAGTTCTCTTCTACCCAAATCTCTACCCTTGAATTTGAGAAGGAATTGTCAAGTACAAGGAAATTAGCCTTGATCGCTTAAGGACGTGGGCTATCACTTAAGCGATCATGACTATGTATATGATGGCTAAGCGAGATCTAACATGCTTAAGCGATCCTGTATTGAGAATTTATTCTAAGTACAAAAGGAAATTAGCCTTGATCGCTTAGTGCACGTGGGCTATCGCTAAGCAATCACGGACTTATGTATACTGGATCGCTTAAGCGAGATCTAACATCGCTTAAGCGATCCTGTATTTGAGAATGATTATTCTAAGTACAAAAGGAAATTAGCCTTGATCGCTTAAGCGGCTGGGCTATCGCTTAAGCGATTGGGCTATCGCTTAAGCGATCACGGCTTATGTATACTGGATTGCTTAAGCGAGATCTAACATCGCTTAAGCGATCCTGTATTTGAGAATGATTATACTAAGTACAAAAGGAAATCAGCCATGGTCGCTTAAGTGATCATGTACGAATAAGACGTGATCGCTTAAGCGATATCTGGAGTCGCTTAAACGACCAAGGCCAATTTTTTTTGTACTTAACAATTCCTTCTCAAATTCAAGGTGGCTTAAGCGATGTGGGCTCTCGCTTAAGCGATCTTGTACAGATAAGCCGACATCGCTTAAGTGACCAAAGCCAAGTTTCTTTGTACTTGACAATTCCTTCTCAAATTCAAGGGTATATATTTGGTTAGAAGATAAATAGATAACCATGCAAGCTTAGTGAACTGGTCTTCTTCTTCTTTCTTCAACATTAGGATGTTAAGAGTTCGAGCAAGAAAATGGCTTCAGAGTTGAGATACAAACAAAGAAGAAGATGGTGAAATTTTCAGAGCATTGATATATAATACACTCTTTTGAGATTCCTCTTGGTCTGATTTTAAAAAGAGTTGTTATTTCAAGGAGTAAATGAAGTTTGAATGACCAATTAAAAGATTGTTTGCACGGATGGTTTTGTAGAGTTATAGTTGTCTTCCATGTAAATTTTGTATTTTGCTGTTCAATACAGTCAAAAAGTGAATTAATTACATATTTCTCTTGGTATTGAAATTTCGCATAGGTCCCATAGAATGTGAAAATAACACTTAGGTCTTTGTTAGTCAACACCGTACAAAAAACTAAATGATCTACGGTTATTCTATTATTTTTGTTAGTCCTTTTCATTTATTTAATATTTATTATTATTAATTATTTTTTTCATTTCAATATCCTAACCCCTATTAACTCCAAACCCATCCTCTCCACCCTAAACCATTGCAACCAACTAGCCTGCAACAAATTTCAAATTCTATTACAAATTTCAAGCTCTATCCATATCAATTAGTTTGAAAGACAACTCATACAACAAGTCTTCAACGATTGGCCTTAGCAACTCTCTTGATTTCATCATTCTTCTTGATAGCATAGATAGAAATACAAGGACATAAAATCAGTTTAATGCACCACAAAAGATTGACATACAGCCAAGAGAAACGTAATAAGTTCATCATATCGCTTAAGAGCTCTCATGTTCACCAGATCTAATCTGAGCAATAGATCGCTTAAGCGATCTGCTGTCACTTAAGCGATCTAGTGTTCACCAACTGAGTAGCACATCGCTTATCTGCAGATCTAACGGCAGGTTGCTTGCTTGCTTTTGATAGATTCGAATCTAATTTTCTTGATCTGCATGTGATCGATTCTGGCAACTATTTTTCTTATGGCCTGGTTGCTTGCAAAATGAGAACTTATTCATCTTCGAAGGAACCTCACAAGCTAATGGAATATGCTTAACTCTTTTCTTCCCTTTTTCTATCTTTTTGAATGGGGGATGAATGATAATGTCAAGCAACTCTGGCAGCACCATCCACTGCTCTTCTGGAGGAACTAAATATATCATTTCTGAATAAGCTAGCATGTAGTGGTTTGCCATATAGAGAAGGGAGCAAAGTTCCGTATAAATTCTTGAACCAAAATTTGGCTTGCATTGGTGTTTCAATGCTGATAGTGCATGAGAACAAGGTAAATATTGAATGTCAAGCACTTTACAGCTGCAAGTTTTATTAAGAAGGTTAACTAAGGCATCCGGACCATAGCTGTGTACGATGAACTTTTAAGCATTGAAAAGACAGGCAAATAGTGCATTTGATAGTTCCATACGTTCTCGCAATAATTTTTCAGTCGATGGAACTAGGATTGTGGTAAAATTATCTGACTCCATAAGACACTCATAAAACTATCGTGACAATGTCCTCTATATTTAATAAAAAATGGCAACAATTGGAAACTCCCTTTCTATTAACAACTTCAAATTTATGGACTCGGCTATGTTCGTGGTCATGACATCGAACCTTTTTTCAGGAAAGTAAGCTTTACTCTATCACTCAAAACCAACATCATGCTCAAGATACTTAGTAATTTTATCATCCTTGATTCAGATTTGCTGGAAGTGCTCCTCGAACTCATCAACTCAATAAGCTTTTGCTGCCATGTAGTATGTTTGAAGGAGGCCAGCACATTTAAACTTTTGTTTTATGTTTTCACCAAGGTGTCTAATACAGAATCTGTGATGTGCTAGTGGGTAAATAGTGGCTTTCCCCTTCTTTATAGATTTGTGCCTGTCAGATATTATGCACAACTTGTCACTATCAGGCACTATTGTAACTAATTGCTAAAAAAACCAAGTCCACGACTTGTTGTTCTCAAAGTCAACCACACACCATGCAATAGGATATGTGTGATTATCACAATCTTGTGCAATGACCACCAACAATGTACCTCCATACTTTCCCATAAAAAAGCAACCATCAACAGCCAACACATTTCTCATGTTTACAAAACCCCTTATAACAGCACCGTAAGCAACAAAAAAAATTATTTAAACCTTATATTTTTGTCCCACTTCAAAGCTGTCTTGCTATCTTGGTTTGTCAACTCAAACATATAACAGTATGCTTCTAATACTGCGTACCTGTGCTTTGGCATGCCCCTCACAAAATCTTGTGCATGTTGTCTCCCTTTCCAGCATTTCCAGTAACTGACATCGCATCCTAATTATGTGCGCACAAATCTCTAAATATCCTTAGGAGATGGACCTTTCCCTTCAACAAATTGACTTTTGACAAATTGTCCAATAACATCAGCAGAGGCTTGTCGATGCTTGCCTGAAATATATCCCAACCCACATGTGTGCTCACGAGTATATATGCTAATAATAAATTTTTCGAACTCCACCAACCTTTTACAATAAACCCGCCACTTGCACTTTTGGTCTCGAGATGCAACCATCTCTAACAATGAATTAGACTTTTTAATGATGAACTCAAAGCTACCTCTTACAACAACAAGTTTTAGCTTCCTCACCACTTCCTCCTTGTTGTCAAATAAATACCCTACATGCAAGTCCGATCCATCAGTAAAAACATGAAGTGATTTACTACTACCCGTAATTACCGCCTTTGAACATGCATAAAGGACTATAGTGTTCTCTTCCTCACAAACTACATCTTCTGCATAATCTATATTTATAGGAATCTCTACATCTGCGGGAACATGTGTGGGGTCCTCCTTGTCCACATTTTCATTCTACTCCACATGACCAACCTCTTCTATAGTTTCCTCCTCACCGCCCAAATCACCGCATACTCTTGATTTTTCAACAAAGAAATCAATGCCCTTGTGGTAAAATTAAAACCAGCATTCTCCCCACCCAAATCACCGCCTACTCTTGAACCAACTTCCAAAGGTTTATCCACAATTAAAACCGTTAAAATCAGCCTCAAACCATCACCGACCACATCAAGCATATATAACTTCACATCTTCTGAAAGATGGATGCATGAAGAATCAAGCAGATCATACTATAACAAGTATAGTCATAGTTTAAAAAAAAAATTCAATCAAATTGAAATAAATAAGGTAGAACATGTTACCTTAAGCCCTTAGCAACCTTGAAGATTCTTAATTTCAAGAGAAATTAAGCAAAAGAGTATCCACACCAAGGGAAGAAGAAATTTGGCCAAGAGAGAGATTTAGGGTTTTTAGAGATTGTTTTTTTTTTTCTCTGCCCAAAAATTGATATATCATTTTCTTTATATAGGAATCCTTGTAAACAATTCAATAATTGTTTTGGACTTCCTTAAACAATTCCATAATTGTTATGAAGTTGTTAAACTTCTTTAAATTATAACATTAGATTAACATTTAATCACAATTAATAATTTAACTCTTAAATTGTTTACATAACAATTTAACCCTTAATTGTTTACAACAATTACAACCCCTTATAAAATCCAATTTAATATAAAGAAAATGATTAATATAAATAACTTTATTACCCTTGGTAGGTGCTAGCCAACCTTGGATAATCAACTCTCTTTGGCTATTTCTCCATGTTCTTTAGTTTTTATGTGTAACCTCTTAGGTTAACTATGGCCTAGCCGTGGGCCTAATATCACATTCTATTTTGATATTTTTTGTCATAACTCTTTATGAACAAAACTCCCACTGATTATGGTAGGCATCTAGCAATGCTCCATAACCCCTAAGTCACAATGAAGATATAATCCACTAAACCTTTTACAATCATACACATTGTATAATCAAATCTTTCTGTTGTCTAATCCCAATTAAGAATGGATCCATAGTATGTCAAAATTTTTATCTTAATTTTAATTCAATACATATGGAATGTGTCACCATGAAACAACCTTTCATGTAACATTTTATATACCCCGGCCTGAGATTTCCCTTTTCCAATGTATCTTGACATTTGTCTAGGAACTTGATATCAATCTATACCAAGTCAATGGATCCCATCTTGACTATCACTTGTCCTCACACATAAACAACGCATGGCCAAATTGGCTTATTAACACATGGCGTGATTAGCCTTGTGTTGATACAACATATGAACCATATGCGTTTATGCAGAATCCAACCGTGATATCTCAGGTCTAAGGATTAATAATACTCTAGTACGATCTTATGTTAAATCATTGATTACATTTTAAATGTCCATGTGATTCATCATAAATGGCCATATTCGATAAACAGTTCACTAACCACGTATACATGCTAATGCCCTAGTGATATACCTTTTATAATCACCCAAAATATGTAGGGAATACTTTGATAATTTTGATCTTCTAAAGATTTGTATCATCCGGACATTTCATATGTAATATATATATATAAATGAAGCAATAAACCACATGTGAAATAAGAACACTTTCTTCTATTGATAAGATAAAATGTATATATACAAAATATATACATTAACACATACACACACACACACACACACACACATATATATATATATACAAAACATAATGCCTTGGAACTGACGACACGATTGGTTCCTAGGGCATACACTAATATCTTCATCACACATTAATACAACAAGGGGTACCTTAAAATTCGCAGAAACTCTGTTTAAAAACATACTTCACAACTATATCACTACATGAGCAACTCAACCCACCTCTTCTAATGATTTCATCAATCAACTCATCAAAACTAACTTTTGTACTCACAGCATGCTCTAACTTGTTTGCTCTTCCCAATCCACTTTCAACAATTTTCGTCTTCACCCACTCACCAAAATATTCAACACCCAAAACAACTTGTCCCATGTCTAATAATAGCTAAGTACCTATATGTAAGAAAAAAATTATTAACCGATATATTAAGGGTTGACAGATTTTAAAAATCATCTACAGAGTCACTTAAGCAATGTGGTGTATTGCTTAAGCGATCTAGTATATCGCTTACTGAATCACTTAAGCAATCCAGTATATCGCTTAAGCGATCTGGAATAAATAAGCCTATCTTTGGCCATTTATCTGATCGCTTAAACAATCTATTGCCATATATCAGACTTATAGCAGATCGTTTAATCGATCTTCTGCCATATACTTAATCACTTGAGCGATCTGCTAAATTATACTAAACATACCAGATCTCTTAAGCGATATTCCAGATTGCTTAAATGATCCATCAGATCCAGAATACATTTTCAGTGATCTCCACCTATGATCAGTTCTACCACCCCCAAATATCCACAATGCAAGAAAATAATCAACAGATTTCACTCTTTTCAACTTGCATTACATCAAACACAGTCCAACAACCTAAACCACTAAATCAAAATATAACCCAAACACAATCCAACATTAAATCTTTGTAAATAAAAATATAAAATACAAAGAGGAGATACACATACCTGGACGAATTGTCAGAAGGAGGAAGAGGTGGATCTTTGGCGGAGAAGATGTTAATGGCGGAGGAAGAAGAAGATCTTCGATTTTGCTAAGAAGAAACAGCAACCAAGGGAGGGCTGTTCTGACACGTTAATAGCGTGAGGGAGGAGGCAAATGAATTTGTTTTGGGTTTGGGTTTGTTTCCAATAATTTCGAGTTTTTTGGGACATAGTATAATTTTTAAAAGATTAGACAATACTTCATTAATCGTAATTAAAATATGATTAGTGCTTAATCATGTTTAATTACTCTTAATAAAAAAAAAGTCTATTTAGTTAAGAGTTTGAAACTTGATAGCCTTTTAATTAAATTTAAACTCAATATGGTCTTTTAATCAAAAGCCCTCCATAGCAGTCGCAGAAGCCGCAAAAGCAGTTGAAGGGGTGTGTTTGTTATGTTTTCAAATCTGAGTTTTAAAATATGTAAATACTTAGAAAACCTGAGGGGCGTGTTTGTCAGGTTGTCAAGGGTAGTATGGTAATAACATCTCTGCATATGTGTCATGACCTAATACCTTTATTTTAATGGTGGGAATATGGAATAAAAGAAACCAGGGTGGAAACTTGCCATTTCCTAATCTTGGGGTGGGAACATGTCGTTTACTCAACTATAATTAGGTTATGCGTACGTGGGTAAGATTACACGTGGCTAACGTCAATCAATATAGCCTGCAAACAGATTGATGTGTATGCATGTTTGTGGTATAAATGGAGGACTATTTTGTAAGAAGTAGAGGAGGCTTTGATCTTATTGTATCGATGATGGTGTTTGAGAAAAAGAAAAGAGAAGGCAGAAGAAGATGATGATGTTAATTTTGAAACAGCTTTGATTAATAGTTGGTCTAACCTTATACCTACCTATGTACTTGTTAATTAATGCTTTGTTCACTTAAAAATCAAAAGGTGTTGACGAATTTGAGTTTTATCTTTTCCAATAAACATGGTTGGTCATTTCCATGATAATTGAGAAAAACAGCTTTAAAACATGTAACGTAATTGATGTAGTGATTGGCAGCTAGCTCCAGCACCGCCTTTAGTTGAATTAGATGATGACTCCAAATACCCAATCTTATGCTTGCCTTTCAATTTATGGTTTTTCAACTTTTTTTTCTCAAACATTTGGTGAAATGTCGTTACCTAAAACGTTTTTCTTCACATATTTCTATCTCACCTAACCAATCCATTAAAATATATCTCAAATACCATCTTAAATTATCACCTTATTTTCAAACCATTTATTTAGTGGATAACATCTATCTACTATTTATGTATATATACACCTATATATGTCGAATGTATTTTCAATATTATTCAAGTATTTTATATTAAAGTGAGGGGAGACAAAGTCAGAGATTCCGTTCATGGAAATTACATAACACGCATTAATTAACTACTTAATGATAGCAATGATTAATTTGATGAAAACAATATCAATTTTTATCCATTCCATTCCTAAAAGGATTCTCATTTTCTTTGACATATTAATAATATTTTTAAATTATTACTTAAACATCTTACTCAATCTTGAAATCAAGCCATGAACTTGGACTACTATGCAAGAAATTAAATTTTTTGTTTTTTTTTTTTTTTTGTTTTTTATGTGATCAGTATTGAGTCCACAAATTTATCAGCTTTTTTTTTTTTTTTTCCCTTACATTGACCACATTATTATGATCAATAGCTCTAATTTTAGGCTGTCAAAAATATAATTCAATTACATTTAGAGTAAAGCTTACTAAAAAGAAATTGGTTTGAATGAGGAAAATGATATATAATGAAAAGGGAGGGGTCATCCTCACCAACCTTATAATTAATGTGAAAATTAAGGTAAATGAAATGATAAGCACCGACTGGCATGAAACTAATTATAATTAAGGCAAACACAAAAGCAAATTAAAAGATAAAGATCATTGTTAAGATTTAATTAAGACCAATCTGTGGGCAGGTAATGGAGCAACACGCAGCTTTGCATCATGAATTATTAATTTATTAACATGTGAGACATGTATGTCACATCATTTGCATGCCCTAAATGCCCCTCTCACTTTGACCATACCACCCCCATTTGCCCACTCACTCTCATATTCAATGTTTGCTGCTCTCCATATATCTTTTTCATATCATATCTAATATTTAATATTTAATCTAATTTCTCTTAATAATCCGCCCGATTTTTTTCTTTATCTTTCATAATAAAAATACTAAATTACTCATTAAATAACATGAGATCAGGCTAAGAAAATGACGTCACCAGATTTTTTTATAAAAATCAGCTTGGTTTGTTTCGTGAGAGAGAGCCAACACGACCATCACGTGTTGAAAAATTAAAGTCAAAAACTCATAATAAGGGGTGAATCCGGATAGACGTAGAAGCCAAACATGTGTGCCACGTCACATCAGGGATTCACGTACTCGCCCGTGACTTTATTATCTTCTACTTGTGTTGTTTGAATAGAATCACGTACATGATTCTTTTCTAAACCACAACAAAAGCGGGCCCACCACGTCAGCTTCACGAGAATAATGTTCTTTTCTATTAATCCTCTAATTTAGCGCCACGTTTTGATATTGGCGGTGTGTGATGCATGTGCACACACCTACCCATTTTTCCGCACTCTCTCTCTCCGCGTTTCCCATATGGTATTTCAATCCCACAAGTCATCAATGTCTTTTTGTTCACACTTCACACCATTCTATTATTTTATATCTTATTTCCTCATCAAAGCAACTGCAATCTTATTATTTAACCACATAAATTATTAACGTATCATACAGCTATTTCAAATTCATTTCATTTTGAATAATATTACACAAGGGGCGGACCCAGCCCCTTGGGCCTACCCTCACATTTAAAAAAAAAAAAATATTTATATATTCACATAAAAAAAATTTCTGTTAATAAATATATATCAAGACTTATTTTTTAAATTTAAAAAAAAATAAGAAATATTATACATATATCCAAACTCATAAAAAAAACTTACAATTAATATATATATTTCACACATACATCATATTAAAAGTTTTAAAACTCTCTCCACTCTTTTCTACGTCCATCTGTTTTTTATGATTTTATCCCTAAAATTTTTTATTCTTTCTTTCACTTTCTTTATGTTATTCGTTCTTAAAACTTTTGAAGATTAAAATTGTTAAAACCTTCACTCATTAAGGTGCCACAATTAACTTCGTTTTCCGTTTTCTCAATTTTAGGTATGTGTTTTGTTTATTTCATTTTAGTTTATTTTATGGTTAAATCATGCTTTTTTTTTTTAGGCTTTTCATTATAATTTGATGGAAAAGGGCATAGCTCTTGTGAGTTTGTTTTGTGTTTAAAAATGTTCCTACTTTCTCAAATTAAACCTTAACTATACTGAACGTTATTCTTAGCTCTTCATCCACCACTTTCCTATATTTCAAACGTCACCGTTTAGCTGCTCAAAATTATTAGAGAAATTTGAGTTATTATCTATGTTTATACTAAGAAAATTTTTCCTTTTTTTATTAATTCATATTAAAAGTCAAGGCAATGTAGACTTAATTTAAGCTTTTGTTGACTTTAGCTTAGGCTAGGCATGATAAAAATAAATCATTAAAATTTATATTATAATCTTTGAAAGCAAAAAAAAAAAATAAAAAAAAAAAGAAAAAAAAAAAGAGGAGAAATAAGAAATTTGAGTAGAACATTTTTTTGTAAATTGTGATTATTGTAAACTCTGTTAATTATATTGGATTTAAGTGGATCGTTAGATTTCCGTGGTCTTTTGCTCTCTTTAATTGAACAGGTTTTTCCACGTAAAAATTTTCTTGTGTTTCCTTGTTAGTTGAATGTTATTTTCAACATAATTTACTCAAGGTTTTGCTTCTCATAAATTTATTCAAATGGTAAAGTATTGTATTATTGCATTATTTTCTTTCAGATTATTGATATTATATCATTCCTTTTGCTTAAGATTGGTTGATTTTTTTAAAATTTTCACTAGTTGTTTGACAAACAATGGCGGAGCCACGGAGGCCCCTCCTCGGTAAAAATCCTGGGTCCGCCACTGACTACACATGCATAATTTTTATACAACATTTCTCATACAACATTATGTGGCAAGATATGATTGGGTAAAAATTTAATTTTAACTTTAAATTAGTCAATCATATTTTGCTACAAAATATTGTATGGAAAATGATGTATGTGTAATATTACTCTTTCATTTTATTGTCTTTCACTGATTTTTTTTTTTTAATATTTTAACTCAAGTTGTGAAAAAAGAAATAATTAAAAGAAACTAATATTACATCCCCAAACTATTCTAATTTATATTTATCATAGAACTGCTGTTCCAGAATAAATTGTTTAATTATAATATTATAAATTTAATGGCGACTGTAGTTTTAGCCTTTGTGTTAAAAACAATCCTCTATTCAGTGATGAAAGCTATTATTCCGGCGGATAATATTAAATGTTTTTATATAACTCCCACTTACATGATAAAGTTAAGGTAAGATTCAAATAAGTAAGATTAAAAAGTTGTATGATCTTCGGCTACCTTAGTTAGAATCTAAATCAATCTGAATATCTTTCTTCCAAATTGAGTTTATCTAAATATTTTCTTTCATAATAGATTAATAGGGAATTATCCTCTTTGGATTTCCCGTATAACAATAGCCCCCTAGTTTTTGGAGTGTAAGTTCAAACTTCAAAAACTATGAGCTTAAAAAACGACGATTAAGGAAAAAGAGCTTTGGAACGACAAGCTCTCAACAAGGAACTCTGAAAACGAGCTCTAAAATGATGAGCTCTGAAACGACGAGCTCTAAAATGACAAGTACTGAAACTACAAGCTCTCAAAACAAGCTTTAAAATGACGAGCTTTCAAAACGAGCTCTAAAATGACGACCTTTCAAAACGAGCTATAAAATAACAAGCTCTTAAAACGAGCTCTAAAATCTAAAATGACAAGCTCTGAAATAATGAGCTTCACACTTTCGTTAACGAGTTTGGAACATATCTCAGTATTTTAATGATAACTTGAGCTGTAGGCTTCGGATTTGGATGATTCTTGGACCATTGGAAAGATTACTCGAAGGGCTACAACTCTTTTGTTTAACATTTCGCCATATTCAAACTGTATCATGCTCGAGTTCGCGCTCTCATTAACGAGTTATGGCAAATTTACTCTCTCATTAACAAGTTATGGCTATTTCGCGCTCTCATTTATGACTTATGGCGAGTTCGCGCTCTCATTTATGAATTATGGCGAGTTTGGAACATGCTTCAGAAATTTGATGATAATTTGAGCTGCAGACCTTGAATTTAGATGATTCTTTAATCGTTTATCATGCTCAATACTCCTCATCTGGCAATGGCATCGATTCCACAGTTAGATTTGTTAACTTGGGTTGTAGCCATGGTTGGTTTTTTGCGGTTGGAAGATGGAAATGAAACTGTTGGAAAACAGAGAGAGCTCGGAGTGTTCAAGCCCCTCCTTCTAGTGCCAAAATGTTAATACGAAAATTCGCACCAACCAGAGTAATCCAATTGACCCTGATGGAATTGGAACGGATGTGTGCGTGATTTAATAGAAATCAACAATTGAACAATTAAAGAGAAAATACAAGTAATGACAAGAGACAATTTTTAAAGTGGTTCGACAAGTTTGAATCTTGAGCCTACGTCCACTGTTTCTCTTATTGCATGAGAATTACAGATGATGAATCTTTTCCTATAACAATTGCCCAACCCCCATGAAACCAAGTTGTAATGAGTTTATATAGCACATATTTCCATGATAGAGTTGAGATATGATTCAAATATATAGGATTAGGAAGTTGCATGATCTTCAACTACCTTAGTTGGAATCTAAGTCAATTTGAATATCTTCCTTTCAAATTGAGTCAATCTAAATATCTTCACTCCTAATAGACAATTATCCTCTTCGGATCTCCCACACAACACAAACCTTTTTCATTAATTTTCTCTCACAGACGCCAAGTGACAACTCGCAATTGGTAAATTCATAATGTTTTTTCTTTGTAAATTGATCAATTGTGAACTACCACGTCGCATTTATAAGAAAAAGTTATTGAGAAATATTTATTAGCCTACATTTATTGTTACCGATATATATCTTTTTATGTTATGAGATTTTTGTTAAATTTGGGATGATTTTTTTTTTTCAATTGTTTCTATATTTTTTTAATTGAAGAAAATCTTACCTGAAACGGGTGCATTATATTTTGCATAGATGATATGTATCAATTGCATACTTATTTTGTAGTTTATAATTTTCATTTCATTGATTGTGACATGATATGTGTATTGATGAAAAAGAAAATATAAAGATAAAATACATGTGATTTTTTATTTATAATATATAGGTGAAATAAAAAACTTTTGTCCCATTAATTTTTGTATGAATTAAAATATTTGTTGATATCTTACTAGCCAGTAAATATTTTAATCAATTAATATGAAAATTATCATGATATATATTAAGTTCTGTATTTATTAGTTATTACAATAACATGAAGATTTTATATGAAAATGTCTCCTAAATAGATGTCACATTTCTTAACTTTTCTATACCTTTAAAAAATTTTAATAATAAATGAATTAATTACGAACTCAGAAGAAAAGACATTGAGAAAATTAGGTAACATTTTTCTTTTTTCTCATTTTTTACTTACCTAAAAATTATTCGGTGGAGGTGGAGTAACAACATCATGTGATAAAACGGCTTACAAGACCACACGAAACTTATAATGGATAAGGAAGCAGGATATCCCCAACTCCAAGTCTTACAACTTGCACTTGCCTCAACTACTGGTGAAAGAGAATCCCCACGCGGAATTTGAAATGGACAAATTCCCACGTGTCTAATCACGGTTCGTGGAAGGAACGTGCAGTTGCCGCTTGCTTTTTTGTTCTGAAAAAAAAGGAGGGTGGTGGAGTTGTAGGTTGGGACCCACTTCGGTCATATTGATAACATGTAGGAGCACGCATAGAATATTAGCTTCATAATCCAACTTTACAAATATTTTCTAGTGACTCAGACGAGGTACTCCATAATTAATCAGCTCATAAATGAATGAACAGAGTTCATAACAAGCAAATATAATCTATTTACAAACTAACTAATTACTAATTATCATATGGGAGATTATAAAAAAAGATTATGAGTTAGATTATAAAACTAATATTACTCCTAAAAGATCCAAAACCCACGCCTCACAACATTATTTTTAACGGAATTTCAACTTTTCTAGCCATTCTTGAATAGTAGTAACTCTGTTTGGTAAAAGGGGTATCGTTGTACCTGTCTTGAGGATGGTTCTCATCCCAAAGACCTAACTAGTGCAAATGTAATAGGCAGAAACTGAATTTAGTCTTTTTAGGATTTTATATATATATCAGAGGTGATTTGGATTTAATTTTTGTAAGATTATATCTAATAAAATAATTTGAAATAAAAATAGTGAATTATCAGGTCTCTTAAATTTATTTATTTCTCAATTTATTTAAACAATATATAATATATAATGATGGTAGATTAGTGTAAATGGGTTTAAATTTACAATAAAACTACACTTACAATTTTTTAATACAGCTCCGAAGTGATAGTTTGTGATTGGTCGATTTATATTTAGACAGCAAGATCTACTACGAATTAACTAATTACGAACTAAATTATATAAAAAAATTGTAAATATAATACTGTTCTAAATTTTATGTCCTATGCAGAGAACACGATATCCATGCAAACAAACATCAGCAAAGAAATTAAAGGGTAAAATAGTAAAGCCATTAAAAAAAGTGTGTGAATTGATCGAGCATGAGAAAAGGAAAGCAAAGACCGTCGTTCAGAAACGCAAAGAACACGTGTTTGAAATCTCAAACAAACGAGATAATAAAAAAATATAAATGATAATATACTGAAGCCCTTGGAAGCTGCAAAGAACAAGCTTAAAAAGCCCCATATATTCCTCGTGCTTTAACTCTTAACCAATAAACAGATAAGCTTCTCTTTATCTCTGTGTTCCTCTCTTTCTATTTAAATATTATTTCAGTTAGATCATCAAGTTAAGAAACGCAGAGCCTGAGCCTGTAGTGTGATCAAGAAGCACGGAGATCAAGACAGTCGGTTCTGATAATTCTCTGACCTCGCCCATCAGGCCATCATCTATAGCAGTTACTTTCTTTTTATATTGATTTTCGCTTTGTTTCTCGCGGTGTTTGCGAGTTTGAGTTGCTAGTAAATATGGCGAACTCCTCTGAGAAATCAAGTTTCTCTCAGACTTGTAGTCTTTTGAGTCAGTACTTGAAGGAGAGAGGTGGTTTTGGAGATCTTAGCCTCGGAATGTCATGCACCATTGAGGCAAATGGTAAACAGCTCTTCTTTTCTCAAAAAAAAAAACAAAAAAAAAAGGCTAATATGAATGAATATTTTATTTTTCTGCTATTCTTGATTACTTGCTTATTTGAAAAATGATTTAAGATAATTTGATTAGAGTTTTAAATAGGCTCAGTTCGTCAATCCACTCTGAATTGATATTGGGTGACTTATTCGTTGATGATTGGTGGATTAATGTGTAATTCAAGGTCTAAATATTTCCTACTTTATAGTTATAACGGCATAACAGCTGTGATTTATATACTTAGATCTATAAAATGATTTTAATCACGTTGGGAAATTAGTACATCATCTTATGAGCCTTATTTTCTGCCTTAAATTTTGCAACCTTATTGTTGATTCTTTAACTTTTGACGGTTTAATCTCCAGATCCAAATTCATACTTATAAATCTCCTCTTGATTAATCTCATAACCAGAGCACAGATATAATGTTTGGTCTGATTAATGGAAAATTTGCAGGGACATCTGAGGCTCCTCGGAGGCCGGCGGCAACAACTATGAATTTGTTCCCAATTTTTGAGAAATCCGGTGATGTTTTGCCCCAAAATGCGGCGGCCGCTCCTCGAAACCTGGAATCAATGAACTTCTTCCCTCAACTAACTGGTTTTGCTGCTAAAAAGGATGTTCCAGTAGATTCAAGGTGAGTTGAATCACTATACACGGACTCTATTAGTATTAAAGCTCAAAAATAAAATTTAAAGTTTTTTTCTAATTATGTTTTTGTTTTATAATTTATTAGTTTTAATAAGAGTGTTGCTGCGGAGCCTCAAACTGCACAAATGACCATATTCTATGGCGGACAAGTGATTGTGTTCAATGATTTTCCGGCTGACAGAGCCAACGAAATCATGCTCTTAGCTGGCCAGGGAAGCTCCCAGGGCCACTCTACCACGACTCTTAATCCTTTGGCTTCTTCGTTGTCGGCTAAAACTCCTATTGAATCAACCTCTCCCGTTACTACTACTAGCTTGGTGAAAAATCCAACTGAACCAAGTTGTTCCGTTCCTTCTTCCTCCAATTTAATGACAGAGCATGTTCAACCAAAGCCTAGACCTGTTACTTGTGGTAATACTTCTTGTTCAGTTTGAAAGTTGAGATAAATGAAACCTATTATGTTTAATTATTTGCGTTTCTGATGAAAGTTTTTCTTCTTTTGCCCCAGATCTACCGATTGCTAGGAGAAATTCACTCCACAGGTTCCTGGAGAAGAGAAAAGATAGGTAGGCTTTCAGAAACTATTTCAAGAATTAGGAATTTTATATTGAGAAAATTCTTCATTTTTTTGTGTATATCTAGTTGCATATGTACCCAAGTATCAAATTAGTCTTTGAATTGCCTTGTGATTTAAGAATCGAAGTGTTTACCAATGGGATTTTTCCTTGTATCTTTGTATTAATAACTAAAAACAAAGCAAACAAATATATATATATATATGTTGATCAAATCAACATTTTCTTGTGTTAGTCCTCCTGTTATATTTACACTGCCATGATGACGGTAATATCATTAGATAATTCAAAAATTGATTTGCTAATGTTTGTTCTGACTACTGACAGGATCACTGCCAGAGCACCTTACCAACCAGTTAACCCAGAGGCACTTCCAAACAAGGCTGCTGAGAGTAAGTCGTGGCTCGGCCTAGCTGCTCAATCCCCACAATAGTTTGTAACAACTATTATATGTCCGATTTTCCGGTATTAATATTTCAGCCGGTCATCCTTTTTTGGCAGGTTGAAGCCTGCTTTCTTCTTTTTCTTTATTTTTTTCCTAGCTTTGTATTTGGTTGCTTTTAGGTTGGGTTCTGATGAGCCTACCTTAGATCTAACTATCAATCTCACTATTAGTTTATGTAATTAACTTTATTGAAGAATCTAGTATATGTTAGTTTTAGTAAGTAATTCTAAGTTGTGATTATTACTATTATTATTTTGAGTAGATACTAAAACTCCATTACTTTTGGATGTCTGTGGTCAGTGAGAATTACAGGAGGTAAAATTTTTGTTGATATTTGGTGGTTGAAGATATTTTTATTATTATTGGAAGTGACTATAATATCATGTGATTAATTAACATTAGTGGAAAATTAGCATACAAGTTGAATTGAATTAGTCAATGTCATATTACCGCCCTACCAACTGTTCTATCTTATTATCATTTTAACCATCATTATGCTGGTCTATTGGTACGCATTTTGTTCCTGAATTTGAACAAACAAGAAACTTCAAATCCCTGAAGAAGATGCACTTTCTTTTTCACTTAATCAAACATTTCCTTTATTTTGTAACTCTAAACAATAATACAATTTTAAACAGATAAAAATAAAAATAAAAACTAAAATCCTGGCAAGTTGTAAATATTTCGATGACCGCGACCCACACAAATATCTTGTTTTGCAAATAAAAATATTTCCCTTACATTGGAAAAAGAAAGGCGCGTATTGAAACTTGAACGTGGGAAATTAGCATAAATGGAGTGGCGGACATTAATTTGATGAAGAAATAGGAAAAGTTACGTGGGTCACTGGGTGTGTTGGCATCTCATGAGTGAACCAAAAAATAGTAAAGAAAGTAGAGTCCATTTGGTCACGTCAGGGTTTAGCAACTTTTCTTTTGTTTTTTATTTTACAAATGAAAAATAAAAGAGGAAGAAGGCTAAAGAGAATTGAATTGTGGAGGATGAGATTTAGTTTAGTTAAATTATATTATTATTTATTATAGGAATCACATGTGATGTTGAACGTGGTACTGGTAGGGTCGAGTTTATTTTGACTCTTTCAACATTGTCACGCGTTCACATAGGAACCATTTTTATATTCACATATAATGTGTCGAATTTGCCCTTTCTAGTGTGAGCCAGTTAGGTACGGTTGGTTTTGAATGGCTGATGGTTCCAATCTATATGTCTTGTATGTATCAATTCAATATGGGTAGGCTATTTCCACCAATCAAATCTATTTACATTCAAACTACACATAATTGCCAAATTGCAATTACGAAAATGCCGCACGACTAAATATAAATTATAACTTTTATTTATTAATAATTTTTCAAATTAAAAAAAAAAAAAAAAGCAATTACAGGGTTTAATCGTGGGAGATGTGTTTGATATATATTTAGTGTGCTTTGTATGTATTTTTAGTGTGAGATCACAATTTGGAACGTTCTCCTAAATAAAGTTTATTATGTGGATAAGGATCCTAAAATTATAGTATATCATTAAATTTAATAGTTTTATTATAATTTTTTCTTTTTTCTTTTTGTTTTATAGATATCATAATTATCTTTGAATTCCTAACTCAAAAGTGACCTTAACATTGATACGGTATTATCCTTAGACATTATATTTTTATTCAACTAATTTATTGTTTTTTTTTTATAAATTGTATCATGTGTTGACATCACCCATACTTATCTCTTATAATATGAAAAAAATTTATATGAGATAGTCTCACTGTTCAATCAGTGATTGAATTTTTAAAATCCGAAACGGTTTCAAAGGAAATTTTTTTTTGAAAAAGAGAGAAAAATAAAGAAATATTAGGTTTTTATTAGGGTAATTGGAAAGTGCATAGGTTGGTAGAGTTGGTCACTTGTGTACAACCCCTCAAATTTTGGCGAAATTAAATATAACTCTTATTTAACTCCTTTTAAATTTAGTTAGTGCTTCACTACAAGCGGATATCAACTCTTATGAACTCTACTTATTATTTTCACTATTGACAAATGTAATAAATGGATATATTATTTTAGGAGATTTTTTTTTCTGAAACAAAAAAAAAAAAAAAAAAGGATAAAATGTTCTACATACACAGAAAATGGCAAAAACCATTAGTTGCCATTAATTTTAATGAAAAAATTTAAAATATATAATATTCATAAACTAATATTTAAAAATACTTAAAAATTAAAAATTAAAAGGAACTCAAATTATTATAAATAAAAAAATTAAAGAAATAACAAAATATCATTAAAAATTTATATAATTGTTAAATACATTTTTGCCCTTATCTAATTAAGTCCAACAACATCTATTTATTTTTTGTCTATTTCTTATTTCTTAGGCATTTCAATTGTATGTTTTATTCCCAAATTGATAATATTCGTATAATTATTTATCCATTTAAGTACGACAATTATTAAATACTCTCACTCTTGCTTCATCAGGCCCAATGTATTATTGTTTGTCACCAAATGCTTCTCTCGGACCAAATTCTATTTAAACTTTGTGGACTACAAACTAGGCCCTTTGGAATTGGATTCCATGTACACTGTTTTTATCTGCCCACAATAACTCTTTTTATTATTATATTTTTCTTTTTTTCAGATTAAATCAATTCTATATACTTCTAAAATTTTGAATTTTTAAGAAACTGTTTCAAATATTTTACCTCTGATTTTATCTCTCTGTATATAATTTTATTTTTTTTTTTTTACTTGAAATACATTATTTGAACTTATTTTCTTATTTCATTGCATTGTTAATAATTTTAGGATAAATTATTTGATTGCCTTCAACAAATCATCGTTGTTTATCTGTTATTTCTTAATCATGACTAAATAAAAGACAAGTTAAAAGGATTAAGAAATAAGAGAACCTAAGAAGGATTAAGTAAAGAAGTTAAGAAGGATTAAGAAAGTAAAGAAGTTAAAAAGAATTAGAAAAAAAAAAAGATAATTTTATCATAAATTAAAATTTATTTATTTTAATTGATTTTGGGGCTTACAAAAGAGTTTGGATGAGACTTAAATAGCCCTACCCTTTTATATATACTCAATAACCAACATTATGAATATCTTTACAATAGAACATCTATATAGTCATAAGGTTGGAACCAACTAAATTTATTGTTATGAAAATGTTATAATTTAATAGAGGTATAGCTACAAGAGTTATTTTTTTTATTTTTTATTTTATAATTCATGTTTTGATAGTACAAATGAATTGAGTGATTAGATTCGATAACTTCATTATACTAATCAAATGGATATTAATGTCTTCCTCAATCATTCAAATGAACAAGAAGTTGTGTATGTTTTAATTGAAGAAGAAACAATTACTAAATTAGATAAAAAGAGGAAGGAGATAATCCTGAGAATAATAGTAGAAAAATACCAAAACATACCAAAAGTTTCATGCCAAGAAGCTCTAAATATGCTTGAGAAGCTAGAAATATTTTGGTTTCAACATGAAAGTGTCCATGTTAGCGACTTATTATATACCTACAAGATAAAAATATGAGTAATGTTAAATTTACACAATTTTCATTACATCATGATGTGACATATGTCACAACCACACGAATTTTTAATTATTTTGAATTTTATATATTATAATAGAATTTGTGTGGTTGTGGCATGTGCCACACCATGATTTAATGAAAATGATGTAAAAAAGTGGTGTAAATGTGGTATCACTAAAAAAATATTGTAACAACTTTAAATTATAAATCATTGTCTCAAAAAACTTTAAATAAATATTTTATTTCATCTTAAATATTTAATGTAATATAGTATATATGTTTTGCAATATACCTATAATTATTACTATGTAGAGGCAAGTTCTTTAAGACGGGATCTAGAAAAATTATAACTTATTATAATGTAAAATTTATTCTTATTTATAACTATTCAAGTTGAGACCAAAATTTTTTATGACTATATAGAGGTTATTCTTATACAGAGTATTGCTATAAAGAGGTTCTACTGTATATATATTATGAAACATGTTGTTAAAATATTTCCTATAATAATTTTAAATACAATCCTATAATTAATGTGATATATACTTAAACTATGCACTTTGCTCGATTTTCTATGTCTTTTAACTCTAAATATATTTTTATTAAATAGTATATTAAACACATTTTAGATATTAAAAATATTGATTTAAAACTCAAAATTTTTAATTATATTTTGTTTTTTCAAATTATTTTATAGATTGCCTGTTAAAAGGGCCTAAACTTTTTAAGTTTAAAAATCAACTCAAAACTTAAAAAGTTTTATGATTAACCAGTTAACATACCATTTATGAAAAAAAAAAAAATTCATTTATAATTTTGTTATATTTCATGAAATAAAGTCTTATAGTAATATTTTTTTTTAAGTTTAAATTTATATCATTTTGAAACATTCATTAATTTTGTTGTGTGACAAATCACGGAGCATGGATTTGCGCCATGTGTCAAGCCATTAAAATGAAGCGCAGAAAATCCGGAGAGGATAAATCCTAGATTGGTGCGAAGATATCTTTCCAGAATCAAGGCCGAAGATCACACTGCTTTCCTAATCTATCAAAGTTTGGTTTTATTTCCAATTCGTTGTGCAACAAGTCAGGAAAGGACAAATCCCATTTTGGTAAAGCGATATTTGGTGATATGGATTCTCGAATGAGAGTTGAAGATCGAGTTGTTTTCTTGTTTAAAAGATATAGTGTTTATTTCTAATTCAAACATGTAGTTGGCCTTATATAAACCCATTATAATCAGTTTTAGGGGGACGACAAAGAATTAGGTTACAGAATACTCATAAGAAACACATTGTTGTGAGCTTATTACACAAGCGCAAATAACATAATAGTGGATTTGGATTTGCTTTCAGTATCTGAACCACTTTAAAAATCTATTTTCTATTTCTATTTTTTCTTGTCTTTACATTCATTGATTCTGCATCAAATCTTTGGGTCTCAAACAGGCTCCTGTGTATATTCGTCTAGAATCCTGCATACTTCTCGTCGGTGCAAATCACTGTATCAACATTTTAGAGCTAGAATGAAGGCCTTCGCCAAGCTTTCCATATTTCAGCAGATCTAGTTTTCTTTACAAGATTGTGCAACACTAATCATGCCTCATAATACCAAATCTCGTTCAAAAAGCAAGGCTGTAGTTGCCCAGACTAAAGAGGCTATTACAAGTTGTCTAAGGATAACCTAGGAAGAACACTCCTTGTCTGAGTTAGGGAATGAGCTAGTCGCTCCTTAGGTGAATGCACCAATAATGAATGCTCTTGAACTCCTGAATCAAGGATAATTCCCACTTTGGTAAGGAGATATCTTGCGATATGAACTCCCGAATCAAAGTCGAAGATCAAGTTTTTTTTTGGTTTTAAGGACTTAGTGTTTATTTTCAATTCAAGCATGTAATTGGCCTTATATAAACCCCATGATAATCAGTTTTGGGGGACGGAAAAACTAGGTTATAAAAAAACTCACTAGTAATTCATTGTAAACAAATCGCTACTCAAGAAATACAATACAAAAACAGTGGATGCAGGATTTGCATTCAAGCATCTGAACCATTTTGAAAACTATTTGGCTTGTGTTATCACTTGGTTTTTTTTTTTTTTTTTTTTTACATTCGTTGATTCAGAATCAACCCGTTAGGTTTAGTACAAACCTTTGCTAGATTCACAGTGAATCATATGTACTTCTCGTTAGGGCTGTCAGACGAGTCGAGTAGTTCGCAAGCCGACTTGACTCGACTCGTCTAAAGCTTGTTTATGGCTCAGCTCAACTCGAGCTCGCCATATAAAACAAGTCGAGTTCGATCAGGGGGAGGCTCGGCTCGATAAGCTCATGAGCTTGACGTGGCTCGCATAAGCAGGGTTATTTTTGTGAGTTTTATAAACTATGGGGGACTGAAGTGTTATATTTAAGTTTAAAAAAAAAAGGGCATTTAACCCCCCTAAGTAATTAGTTGTAAAACACGACGCAATCCCTAAACCCCCAAATCATTTTGCCCAAATCGAAAAACACTAACCCTAAACCCCTAAAACTGCAAATCCCTCCACCGTGTAATCTCACCATTTTTTCCCCCGTTTTTCCCATAGGACACACCGCAGAAGCCGACGCAATCGATTGACAATGTCCATGAGTCACGAGTGCTTCAACTTTTAGACTTTCACGCCGACATCGACGCTGATTGAATTTTTCCATGAAACCATTTCTCTCCAACTCCGGTGCTTTAGTCCATGGGTTCTGCAAAAAGGGTGAGAAATGACTTCAACTCAGACTTAAAGTGAGTTTTACGGTTGCATGACATCCTACTAAAGTTTCCAGAACCCATTCTTGATAATTTTGCTTATTCAAAATTATTGTTGTTCCTTTTGATTGTGTTGTTGGGTAGTGATTGCTGAGTTTAATTCTTCTGTGTATTTGGTTTGCTATAGTATAAAGAGAGGTATACAATTTTTTGAGTTTGGCTACTACCTTCTGTTTGTTGATAATTTTGTGGGTTGAGTCTTAGTGTTGTTGTTGTTACTGTTGTGGTTTAATAATTTGAGGTTTATGCCATGTTTGTACTCCTGCTAGAGTACAATGTACTCTAATTGGCTTGATATTTCTGTTGACGTTGTTGAAACCTTAACCTTTGCATCTGTTGTTGTTGCTGTAGGGGTTTTTGTGATTATTTATTTCGTTGACTTATCTATCAGAATAATTCTTATTATATATGTTTCATATGGTTTGTTGATATGAGTTGAGCAGTTAATTTCACTTATATTAACTGTTATTTTCATTTTTCAAATATAGGTATGGAAATGGAAGGCAGTTTCCCAAGCACTTCGACATTGGATGATGATACAATTACAATTAGAGTAGTAGATCGTCGTAACGTTTATACAACCACAATAAATACGAAACAAAGTGTTAGTAGCCGAGAAAATATGGAGGACAATGACAATCCACTTCACAGGAGAAAGAGAGCTAAGATATCAATGGTGTGGACAAAATTTAAGGAGGCGCTTCTTTCTGATGGTCCAAAGAAGTCGAAGTGCATCTATTGTAAAACTAAGCTAAAAATTAATAGCACTAGAAGCACTACCCAATTTAATAGACATTTGAAGAGGTGTGCGAGAAGAATAGCTTTTATGAGGTAACAACAAATTAATTTTCCCCTACCAATGCTAAGGCTGCAATTGTTATCATGCCCGCTCTACGAGACAAGTGCGATATGCTAAAGATGAGGGAGCTTATTGCCCATTTGGCTGCTGATGCATGAGCATCCATTTATGGTTGTAGACGAAGAGGGATTGAACAACATGATGAAGTATGAGATTCTTAAATGGAGTCCGATTTCGTGTAATACTTGCAAAAATGATTATGTAAAGGTGTATGAAATTGAGAAGCAGAAGTTGAAGACGCTATTAAAGGGTGTTAGAAAGATCAGTCTGACCACATATCTATGGAATTCATGCAATCGAAAGATAGAGTACATGGTGTTAACTAGGCATTGGATCAATGATAATTGGAAGCTGAATAGACGGGTCCTCAACTTTGTTCATTTCCCTCCTCCCCGTAGTGGTGTCACTATTTTTTATGCCATTAACAAGTGCTTGATAGATTAGGAAATTGAAAATAAGGTCTGCACAATCTCAATAGACAATACTACAAGTAATGATGTTGCAATTAAACTCCTTAAGGAAAAATTCCAAGCTACGGGGATTCTCATTTGTGGGGGCAAGTTGTTTCATATAAGATGCTGTGCACACATCTTGAACCTGGTTGTTCAAGATGGTCTTTATCAAATTAGACATATCATTGATGACATCCATGACAGTGTATCATTTATCAATGCCTCGGAGAGTAGGCTTACAGTTTTTTTGGAGATTGTTCAACATTTACGATTGTCATTTTATAAGCTTATTTTTCATTGCAAAACACGGTGGAATTCAACATATGAAATGTTGGCAACGACAATTAAGTTTCGACATGTTTTTCCCAGATTGAAGGAAAGAGATTTAAGTTATCATTATTGTACCTAGGAAGATGATTGGGACAAAGTAGAGAAAGTATGTGATATTTTGAAGGTTTTTAGTGGTGCGACCAATCTCATCTTAGGGAGTGATTATCCGACAACAAATTTGTTTCTAAAACAAGTTTGTCTAATCAAAATCATGTTGGATAGAAATAGTGAAGATGAAGATGATTTTATTAGGAACATAGTTAGGAAAATGAAAGAGAAGTTTGACAAATATTGGGGCGAATGTAATCTGCTGATGGCTATGGCTGCTGTATTGGACCCTAGATTGAAGATGAGGGTGATTCAATGGTCGTTCCTTAAGATGTATCATGACCATGAAGCACAAGCAAATACGGTTATTATTCGGGATGCCTTGTATAAGGTATATGGGGAGTACGTTGATGCTAGTAAAGCATCGACTGCTGCCCGCACTTCTACATCAATAGGGATGGACTTCAAGCTGTTGGTGAGAGGGTTGGGGCCACGACAGACAAGGCGAAGGATTAGGATGATTTTACTATCTTTTTAGATATGGTTGAGACTGTTAAGCCAAGTAAATCTGAGTTACACTGTTATTTAGGAGAGGGATGCCATAAATGTGTGGGGGATCCTAGTGCATTTGATGCTTTATAGTGGTGGAAGGCAAATTCAACGAAGTACCCAATTTTGTCTACCATGGCTCTGAGATATTAGCCATCCCTGACACTACAGATGTTTCTGAGTCTACTTTCAATGTTGGGAGTAGGGTAATTGACACGTATCGACCGTCGTTGGTTCCCGACACGATGAAGATGCTTTTATGTGGATGTGATTGGTGCCACTCTTTGAATGGGGTGAAGAAAGGGTGCAAAGTAGATTATATCGAATATAGTTTTGGTTCAATTCAATAATTACAATATCTTTATTCTAACTAAACTTTAGTTTTTCCTCCTTTTTCATTTTAGGAAGAGCAGCAATCATTGGAGATCAAGCTTTCTATCTCATAAGTTCTTGGGATTCAGTACATGGTTTGGTTGTGGTAGCAGACATGCGTAGGTCTGTGTTGATTCATTTAGGGTTGGTTTCATGATTATGCATAGATTAAAATGTGAGAGTTACCTAAACCAAATGGAAGCATGCACGATCTCTTATTCTTCTAATTTTATTTCAGTATATTTATATAAAAAGAAACTTACTAAATTAAATTTGTTTGCAGCCTTGGAAAACTGGTGGTTTCGATAGAAGACAGCCCATCTACAACCACCTGTTTTTGATTACTAGAAAACTAACTTTTGATGACTTGGCCACCTATTTTTTTATTACTAGACAGCTAACTTTTGATGACTGCGCTTGTATTTTGATGTATAGTTACTAGCTTACTGCTAGCATGTACAATTATTAGTTGCAGCCTTAAAATCACATGTTCTTTTTGTTTTGCTCTAACATTAATTAAGTCAAATGAACTAAACTAAGAAATTTAGTTCATTAACTTAATTTTTTCATTCAAAACCAACATGGTTAATGTATGGGCAAAAAATCGTCTTGGGCCTTATCGCGTAACATCTACAACATGGCTCAAGACCATGGCCCAAACATGGATAGGCCTATTAGCCCATATTATCTATTAAGGGTCCAGTGCTCTATTCAAACCCTAAAGACATCCATTTCCTATTTCACCACTATCTTAATTCTCATATGAGATCCATCTATATCCTAATTCATCTAAGATCATGAATCTTATATGAATGAGGACTCTTATTATTCCAAAAAGCAAGTAAATCAAAGACTTTCCTATTCTTTAAAACTTCTATCATTATGGACTCAGAGTCCTATTAGGATTCAAAGATCATATGACTACTATTTAAATAGAGGTCTGCCTTCTCATAATGGATCCATGATCAAATAATCAATCTCCACTACTCAAAATCACCTATTTGCTCTTAAGTTCTTGCTCCTGAGAATTCTACACCTTTGTCGTAGTCTTGGCCTCCAATAAGGCTCCTGGAAATCTTTCCCTAATTCTCATTAAATCGTTTCTTTCAGCCTTATTAACTTGAGCGTCGGAGTGCTTATGGCAAACACAATCCTGGTGTTAACCGTAAACTTCACGCTTGTCTTTTCATGTGTGCAAGTCCAGCGGATAGTCAGTGGCGTCAACCTCATGGGATCAAACCCTATTTCTGTAACAGTAGATTTTTTGTATCTACAGTTTGATGCTCACCGTGGGGCCTTGACAATCATCTTACTACAAATGACTTGCTGCACAACTGAGGAGCCTTTTTCGACCGACATTGCAGACCAAGTTGCCAACTCACCGACAAACACCTAACACACGGTTCTAAGTCTCAGTCAATCCAATGCAAAATCTTATAACACCTATGCATAAAGAATAGCCAAACCAACTAGTGTAGAAACTGCCAAAAGCATCACTCAGACCAGCCAGCTTGGAACCTTCTCACATGGCCAGATCACCAACTCCTATGGTCTCCCTAAGTATTCAACAAAGATCACTTGACTCCACCAAGCCTCTTCCAACTGTGCTCGATCCCTGTTAATTAAGTCCCCGAATTTGGAGTCAATGTTCCCACTTGACTCTACCGAAATTTAGCAACACGGCAAAACCACTCCGTAGCTCCGACGAAACAATATTCCACATTGTCAAGCAAACTTGAACTCTACAAAGAATCACACTGCACAATTTGGCAGATATAAATTTAAAACTGGCAGAGTAAATAGCTGCAACTCCACAAACATAGTTGTTTCGTGTTTTCTAAGCACCTACTCTAAGTCATCAATGGCGTCCTCTCAAGCTCTCAAGAGAATGGTATCCTCAACTCTCATCCCATGGTCTCTCAGTCATACCATCACTCTGACTGCCACCTCAGCCTCTTGCTTCTAGAATACCAATGCTGTTCATCAATACGTTAACTCTGACGACCGTGAAATCGCCTCTGTGATTTCTTCTCAAGTACGTGTATAATCTGTGTTTCGATATTTTTGTTCTACGTTTTCTCATTATGTTCTTGAAACATTCTCGACTCTCTCTTTGTCTTCATCTCTCTTTTTAATTTTTTTTAATTTTTGGTTCTCATGTTTTCTCATTATCTTCTCTGAAACCTGAAAAATTCCTACAAAACACTTTGCTCATAATCATACCAATCTCTCTCTGCAAATTCAGTTTGAAAACTTGTTTCTTCTTTAACAACACCAGACAAATTTCCTTTGCTTCATTCTTTCTTTCTCTGATTACCAAAATAGTCACCCATGAATCTTCAAAAAAGCCTAATTTCAATACTTTACGTCGCTTTATCCAATATCACACCCCTATTACTATCCAAATCTCCTTGGATTCATTCGGCTCTGCTGCACGGGTAGAAAAGTATGAGCTGAGCGGCGATATTTTTTAACTCGGACTATTCTTGTGCAAACGGTTATCTCCTACTCCATTTAGAACATTGCCCAAGAACCAAAAAAAAAAAAAAAAATGGAAGAAAACCGCCTCCAAATCTCTTTCCCCTTCCGTAAATAATGTCAAAATTCCCCCAAAAACCTTGCCAATAACAATTCTAAATCCTCTCCAGAAATCACCAAATTCCTCTCAAAAACCTTAGGGGTTACTGGAAAACAAAAAAACAGAGGAAATTCATAAAACCCATCCAGCCTCCGTAAAAAACAAATATCAAAACTCCCAAAGAGTCACTCAAAAAATTTCAACATCGTTTGAAACTCAAAAAGAATCAAAGAAAAAGCAAAAGAGTACGAACTTTACTAAAGAAATCTTAGAGAAACGCTTCTAGGAAATTTGCGGCTATAGGAAGTTTTCTTTCCAAAAAAAAACCTTCTTTTAAAGCAAAAAGAAAAATAGGAAAGAAAAATGATTTCAAAACTTCCAAGGCTAAAACACCTTTTTATGCCACTTAATGCACCTTGTTCCCAAAATGCCACATGTCAGAAATTTTGGAAAGGTGAGCTTTCTATTCTGCCTCCTGCACAATGAGATATTCCTTATTCCTTAAAAGTTATAAGTTTTATTTGAAATTCTTTAATTTTCCTTTCACTTGCTGAATTGAGTCAATGTCCCCTGCCGAGTGGGTGTTAATTAAGCAACACAAAATATTCATCTCAATTGGCTCTGAAAGTCCCACTCGGCCTACCAAGTGGATGACTGGATTCAGGCAAGGACCTATTCGTCTTGCCTGAGACATTTTCACGCTATTATTCCCATTCAACCTCGCGCTTTCAATGCAAATGATCTCCATCTGACCAAGCACCTTCATTCAATCGCATGCATCTCCTTCGGCCAAACACCTTCATTCGACTCTTTGTTTCTCCATTCGGTTTATTGTTCAACACATGCATCCCAGGCATAGTATTTCTTTATCTATTTGACTTATTATTTATTTGGATTATATATATACGCACACCATGAATCACTTCTCCATTCAGCCATGAGTTTGTTTGGCTTATTACTTCTCAATTTTGCATATTCTTGATTTGGTCTACTATTACACATACATGCCATTACTTCTCTTATTCAATTTATTGTTGATAACTGCACACCATGCATGATACCATATGAAGTTGTTTTAAGTCGTCTACTATGATCACTTTCAAACAATTTACATAAACTTGGCACATAAGGACTGACGTCTTGAATTTCAACTACAAAGTCGATCATGTCGACTCAAGCATAACGCCTTGAATTTTGACTATAAAGTGGGTCACGCCGACTCGATCATATGACCCAATACCTTGGGAGTTCAACTACAAGTCGGTCACGCCAACTCTGCCACAAGGCTTGATTCTTTGAATTTCAACTATAAGTCGGTCATGCCGACTCGATCATATGACCTAATCCCTAGGTTTTCTATTACAAGTCAATAATACCTCCCAACCCAGGTTGGTCGAGCGAACTTTCTGCAAACAATGGTCCATTCGACCTAACAAGCTGCTAGCACTGATTCACTCAGTCCGCACTCATTCGATTAAGTCTACTCTCTAAGCTAAATACCCTTTAACTTAGAGAGTAGAGGGCTAACTGTATGGGCAAAAAATCTTCTTAGGCCTGACGAGACCCAATAACGAAATAAACATGTCACGGCCTAAGGCCTTAGCCCAATTTTGGTTGGGTCTATGCTTAAATTCACCTTGTGAACTACCCACTCTATAAGTTGGGCCATCCTAAAAGTCAAGCTAAAATTGGGTTTCGACCCATTAGCATACAATAGTCCATAAATAGGAAATCAGAATCTCATTCTATTTCCTCTTCTGTTAAGATCCCGAATCTTACTCAAACTAGTAAATATAACCTGATAAGGACAAGAAAATATCTTTCTTTCCTGATAGGGATTATCTCCCAAAATAGGACTCAGTGTCTTACTAGGATTCCAATCCATTGGGTTCACTATATAACATGAGAGGAGTCACGGAACTCTTTTTGACTAACATCATTAATCAGAAAGTCTCATCACGATAAGAATTTTCTTTTTCTGTTTCTTTATTTGCTTTATCTATCTCACATGTCATATTATATTCAATTGGCATATCGTAATTTGTTTTATATTATACCTATTTAGCAAGCAGTATGAAACCTTGAAGCTCTTTCATATTACTGCTCTAAGTTAATAATAAAATAATAGTGTGTCAGAGTTTAAAGTGGTGTTTCTGAACCATTTAATTCATTGACTCTGCTTCAACAATCTCTCTTCTCTTCTCATCTGTTCAGATATGGCAATAGCTTTTGTCTCTAACCTCTCTACACTCGCCTTTTCACTTCAATCCTCAAACCAGCATGTGGTCCACCACTGTCATTAGAGCTTTGCAATCATTACTTGTCGTAAAACCAGTTCCAACACAACCAATCCCAACTTCATCAACTTCTCTCTTACGTGCACCTTTACTCGTAACAAACCCCACTCTTCGCCCATTAAGGCACCCCATGAAAACAAACTAAACCATTCAACTTGGCATGGTCAAACATCTCTTGGCCACTTAAGCTTCTTAATCTGGCGACCAACTCTTATCCTTTTGAAAATGAGTCGCTCACGCACTCTCATTTATCTATCCAACATCCTCCTCTTACAATCCCACACACATCCTTATTCATCTCCATTTTTTCTTGATCTTGGTCATCATGCAATCCACCTCCTGGATTGTCAATGCTGCCTTCGATCCAACAATCTATGCAATACCTAACCATGAATGTGTCACTCCTTACAAGAGCTTTTAGCTTATAGACTTCTTGGTAGTTAGAACAATGCCCTCCATTGCTGCCAGGGAAAATCCAAATCTCCACTTCACTAGTGAGCAATGAATCCACTCTCCAACCTTTACTTATTTAAATGGCAAAACTACCCACCTCCTCCGCCGACGCCATCATTGTTACTCTCCTCACTATGATTATACTATCCATTTCTTCTTTTCCCTCGCTTACACATGCCCTGGGCCCCACTCCACCGTCGTTGTCAGTTTCGACTCCACCACTGTCTTCGCTGCAGTGGCAAGTCAACCCACGAAACGTATCCTCTGTTACAATAACAGCTCAGTAACGCCCATCCAAATCCTTTCCATCATCTTTCTGGTCTTCTTCATCGTTCATTGTTTTGTTTGTTGTGATTATACCTTCAACTGTGATTGCAGACCCTGTTTTTACTTTAGGTCCAACTCAGTACTCTTCTCGGTCTCCAAAGTCATCTCCATTCACCTAGAGACTCGATTTCCCAGGTCCTTATTCTTTTGCTTCTTCTTCATTAGTAGACACTAGAGCTTCTCCTCATGTATTCATCGCAAATGAAACCATTCAACTAGGAGAAGATTAAAACATATTAAAGCATAACAAATCACCAGATTTCGCACCACGAAATGGATCAAAGAACCAAAACACGTTCTCAATGCCGATAGCAGCTCCTACTGGAACAAATGAAGCAGCTTCGACATCCATTGATTTTGCACCTTCTAACATCTCGAGTGAGAATTCTTAGCTTTCACTCTTCTAGCGCCCTTTTCTATAAACTTCTCCACTGGTTAATAACCTCTAGAATCTTATTTCGGTAGTCATCCTTTTTGCCAATTTTTTAAGAAAAAAGATATGGTGAGGGCTGCTTGCATCCTCCCCACAGACGAAACCAAAAAACACTGATGGGAGACCTCTCTAGTCCTACCAGATGTTAGCCAGTTGACATTTTTCGCTTGGTACACTCATCCATTACACCTCAGTTTAATTCATCATTCAGCCTTGAGCCACCGTATGACAGTCTCCATTCAGGCTCAAATTCCCATTCAACACCATACAGCTTTATCGCACTAGGAGCTTCATTCGGTCATGCACCACCATTCGGCTCCGTAGTAGTTCATTAGGTCTTTGAATCCCATTCAATCTCGTCGACCTTCATTCAGCTTTATGAAATCCGCTTTATTCAACCTTTGGAAAAACAAGCTCACTCGGCTCCGTCTTCCACATGTGCAAGAAGGGAGTCTCATATGTTATTTGGCTCGGCCCTCGCATTATGTAAACAAGTCCATTCGAGTCATTCATCTCCACTTGACGGGACAAGCTGAGTGGACCAAAACGAACGCCTTCAACTGATATATTCTCCACTCGACAAGATAAGCTGAATGGTTTAAGACATTCAACAGTTGGAATATCCACTCGATCTGACAAGTCAAGTGGACCAATATGATATCCTTTACTGTTATGATCTCCATTCGGCCAGCATTGTGTGACTCGGTTCTTTCCAATATCTCCCAGCCAACCTGACTCAAATTCTTAACCTATTAAACAAATACTGCACTCGATTTAGGAAGCATAGGTGGCAGCACTTTGAAGGGGAGAGGTATGTCTCATTATCTCCTTTTAACTAACACTCTATTTGGTTAATTCTTTCTCTATTTGGCCTATTACTTAAACATATGCAGCCCATGCATTTTATTTTTCCATTTAGCTCACTCTCCATTTGGTCCATAACACATGCACATCATGTATATTGACTTTCCATTCACCTCTTCGCTTAAAACATGCATGTCACTTCTCTAGCTTTAATCAATTTACATCGACTCAGCCATAGGGCCTGATTCCTTCAATTTTAACTACAAGTCGGGCACCCCAACTCGGCCATAAGGCCTAACGCTTTGAATTTTCAACTACAAGTCGGGCACCCCAACTCGGCCATAAGGCCTAACGCTTTGAATTTTCAACTACAAAGTCGGTCACGCCAACTTGGGCACATTGTCCTTGAATTTTCAACTACAAAGTCGGTCATGCTGACTTGAGCACATTGCCCTCGAATTCTCAACTATAAAGTTCGTCATGCCGACTTGGGCACATTGTCCTTGAATTTTCAACTACAAAGTCGGTCACGCCAACTGGCCCCGCCTAATCGGGGTTGAGATTTTTCACATCAAAGTCAGTCATGCCGACTCAGGCTCAAATCCTGAAAATTTGTTCATACACAGTCGATCACGCCTACTGGCCCCATGTCATCGGGGTTGAGAATTTCAACTATAAGTCGGTCACACTGACTCGGCCATAAGCTCCATACAAGTTCCACTTAGCATACATCGTTTACTCATCAGCATGAGTTGAGTCAAGTGGGAGGTACACATCACCATTTTGAAGTGTCTCCACCAAACTTCGTCTAAGTCCACACCTGGATGAATCAAGTTGAACTGACTCGACTCTCAAAGGGCTATGATTCACACATTTTTTCACCTGCGGAAGAACTAACACATTCTTCAAGATACTGCCACCCCCCCAATTCAGGTTGGTCAAGCAAACTTCTCCCAACTTAGGTTGGTTGAGCAAACCTCCATGATTCTCTCAACTTCGGTTGGTCGAACATTCACCTTGCAACTCAACTTGGTCGAACAAACTCCTCTCAACTTAGGTTGGTCAAGCAAATTCCTGTATGAGCAAAAAATCATCTTGGGCCTGCACGTAACATTTACAATATGGCTTAAGACCATGGCCCAACCACGGATAGGCCCAACCACGGATAGGTCCATTAGCCCATATTATCTATTAAGGGTCCAGTGTTCTATTCAAACCCTAAAGACATCCACTTCCTATTTCACCACTATCCTAATTCTCCCAAGAGATCTATCTATATCCTAATTCATCTAAGATCCTGAATCTTATATGAATTATGACTCTTATTATTCCAAAAGGCAAGTAAATCAAAGACTTTCCTATTCATTAAAACTTCTATCATTATGGACTCAAAGTACTACTAAGATTCAAAGATCATATGACTACTATATAAACAGAGGTTTGCCCTTTCATAATGGCTCCATGATCAAATAATCAATCTCCAATATTCAACCTCCACTGCTCAAAATCACCTATTTGCTCCTAAGTTCTTGCTCTTGAGAGTTCTACATCTTTGCCGTAGTCTTGGCCTCTAATAAGGCTCCTGAAAATCTTTCTTTCCCTAATTCTTATTAAATCGTTTCTTTCAGCCTTACTAACTTGGGTGTTAGAGTGCTTATAGAAAATACCACCCCGATGTTTTTCGTAAGCTTCACGCTTATCTTTTCATGTGTGCAAGTCTAGCAGATTGTCAGTGCCTCAACCTCACAGGATCAGACCCTATTTTCATAACAATAGATTTTTTTCATCTACAGTTAATAGGATTGAAGAGATGCAGTTGCTATTTTTTTTTTTTTTATGTATATTGTCATTTACAATAGACGTGTTTACAAAATTGTGCAATTAAACAGGTTGATGAGCTAAAAATAAAAATAAAAAATTATGCAGGGTTGAAATTAGGGCTAGTCAAACTAGGGTTGACCAAGCCTAATCGAGCTTGGCTCGAATTCGAGATCGCGACCCAGCTCGAATTCGAGATCGCGAGCTAGCTCGAATTCAAGCTCGCGAGCCGACTCGAATTCAAACCCTCGAGAATGAGTTTGAGTTCGATCACCATTTCCTGGGATTGACAGGCTTGAGCTCGAACTTGAATCGATCCTGTAGTAATCGAGTCAAGCTCGATTAGCTGAAAACTCAACTTGGCTCGGCTTGGCTCGATTACAACCCAACTTCTCATTGGTGCAAAATGTTGCATCAACAACTATAATTAATTTAATTACAATAAGAACACCAAAACGTTTTATCAAAATTAGAGGAAAAGAAACAAAAGATGATGTTAGGATTACTTCATGAAAAACAGTTGTTGTTTAGGTAGGCCAACATCCTGCTATGGCGAAGGCTTGAAGGCTGAATCAGCTCGAATCATGGGTGCAAAGATGATTGTTTAAAGAAATATGGTTGCGCCTTTGCTACATGTTATAATTTTTGGTCTGGTGGTACGCTTCTGATCCTAGCAAGTGGTTTAAGAGGCTTGTTAGAGTTCGAGTCATGTAAGATATTGCAACAATTAACCTTACAAGTCTAGTTTAATTATTTTTACATTGCTAAAAAAATTTACGGGATAAAATTTTAGTAATTTAAATTAATAAAAATTGCTAATATGGTAAAAGAGTAATCAATGGAATTATGCAAATCATTTTTAATAAATGTTGGTCAATATTTTGGGTATTTTTTGAAACTTATGTGCTTGTTTTAAGGGAAACTAAAGGGGAAAAATTTATTCCCCATCACCAAGAGGATAGTTTCCAGTTAACTTTTAGGCAGTGTTTGGTTTGGGGAATTTTTTATTACTGAAAAGATAGGAGTATCATTGAGATATAATACCTTGAACATTAATGGGGAGTGTTATATTAATATGTTTGGTTAGATTGATAAGCATAAATAATTAATATATTTGGTTGGAAGTGAAATATTATTGGAGGGGTTTTTAATGAATGGTCCTTGCTTTTTAATATTATTATTATTATTTAGAGTATTGTTTTTAACCCCCTAAATTGGAGAATTTAGCTAAAACACCCCAACAACAAAAGTTTAAAATTTAACAAATACACTCAGCCACCTAAGACGATTGTCGGCCGCCAGCCACCACTGCTAGCAATCGCCAAAACAGTGCACGACCGACTGAATCTAGCCATTTCTAGCCAGATTCGAAGGCTAGAAATAGCCAGATCTATGGTCGTTAACAACAATGGATCTAGCCGTTTTCGGCCTTCCAGCCAGATCCGGTCGGTCATGTGCCGTTTCGGCAACTATTAGTGGTGGTGGTCGATGGCCAACAGTTGTCTTGGGTGGCTGGAGATATTTTGGGTATTATTAATCTAAATAGTGAGGGTATTTCTATCCAAAAAATTAATTTATGAGTTTAAAAAAGTCATTTCGCATATTTGAGCTAATTGTTATTTAGTAGACATATGAGGGCATTTGTATCTGAATTGTTTATTAATTAAGGGTAAAATTGAACAGTGGATTACCCTGTTAATAAAAATATAACACCCTTCTAGACGGTAATTGATTTACCCCTATATTACCTACCGTAATCACAGTCAATCTTGGTCGATTACCAAAATCTTTCATTACTTGACATTCAAACATAATAATTAGGGTGCTTTTGGTTAGGGCTCTGGAAAGATAACTCCGGTAATTTATCTTTAATTCCGGACATTCTTTTGTTTGGTTGTCAAGTAACAACATATTTCGATAATCTTTCAATACCAATAGTGATTACTGTGGGTTAAATAGGGGGTGATCAGATTGCCTCCTCAGGGGGTAGTATTTAAAGATTACCAGGGTAATCTTAATTTTATACCCATTTTGCCCTTAATTAAATATTATTCTAAACACAATTGCCCTCAAATGTCTACCTAATAACAATACCCCAAACCCCCTACATTTTAGAATTTAGCTAAAACACCCTAGCCACAAAAAGTTTAAAAGTTAACAAAATACCCCCAGCCACCAAAGACCATCGTTGACCGCTAGCCACCACCGTCGACCATCGACAATAGTCGCCAAATTGACACACGATCAATGGGATCTGGCCGGTCGTGCGCTGATCTAGCTGTTTTTTGGCCAGATTGAAGGTCGCAAACGGCCAGATTGTTGTGGATCTGGTTGGACACAGCTATAATAGATCGGCCATTTGTGGCCGTTTTCAACCAGATCCACGGCGATCTAACAACTTTCAGACTTCGATCTGGCTGAAACAACCAGATCAGTGTGGATCTGACTAGAAAAATCCAGAAACAGCCAGATCCACAGTGATCTAGCTGTTTTCGACCTTCGATCCGGCTAAAAACAGCCAAAATAACGCACGACTAGCCTAATCTCTCTGGTTGTGCCCCGTTTTGGTGACTAATGTTGGTGGCCGGCGGTCGGTGGTGGTCTTGGGTGGCTGAAGGTATTTTGTTAAAATTTAAACTTTGTTGTTAGGGGTGTTTTAGCAAAATTCTCAAATATAGTGGGTTAAAGGAATTTATTTATTATTGTTATTATAATGATATTAAAAAGAAAAGACAATTCAATAAAAGCCTCGTTGGATACTATTTTATTCTTTTCAACCAAATAGCTTAATTATTTAAACCCTCTAATTTTAAAGATATTGGTATAACATTCTCCCTTGATGTTAAATCCTACATCTTCAGTAATAAATCATTCTTCCAACCGAACGCACAATTTCTGGATTAAAATATATAGATCAATAAAACTAGGGACACCGAAAAATCTGCACCGAAATTGTGTACCGACCTACGTGTAACACGCTTCTGATTTTTTTAACAATTTTTTTCTAGTGAACGGCCGTCCATCAAATTTGGACGGCCATTCACTCACATGGACGCCTGTTCATATTATATGGACGGGCGTCCATATACAAGGGACGGGCGTCCCCATGTAAAGGACGCCCGTCCATAAATAAAATACAATAAAATTTTTTTATAAACATTTGGGACGCCTGTCTAAAACATTTGGATGGGCGTCCATTCATAATGGACGTCCATCCATTATGAATGGACGCCCGTCCCTTATGTTTGGACTGGTGTCCATACTTTAAAAAAAAAAAAAAAAAAAAAAACTGCTCAACTTCTACACTTTCGCTTCTCTTCTTCTTCTTCTTCTTCTTCTCTGATCGTCTAATAACTGTCCACGACTTTTAACTAATCAGACTTTTAAGTAAATGCATGTAGATATGCATATGGACCTATACATCTCCATACTCAATACTGATTAAGATAAGAATACATTATTATTATTATTATTATTATCATTATTATTATTATTATTATTATTATTAGCTCGACTTTGCCGCAGTTGCTGGATCTTTTCTGCATCCTTGGACATGAAAGCATAAGTTTTTCGTGGAGTGGGAGTTCTTGTATCAATGGAAGGTGGCTCGTCCTCATCTGGGATCACAAAGCTGTCTTGTACAGGCCAAGCAGTTGAGTACTTTTGCTGTTGAGGGTGCTGGTATAGGCTTTGATATTGATGGTTCAGTGGCTTCTTCCTAAAACCTGGAAATATTCCTCTCAAAATTTTTATAGCAGATGATTTAGTGTTGACAAAAATCTTTGCAAAGGATCCAAAGAAGCCTTCTTCTTGCTTCTTCTGTTCATCCTCCGTACGAATTAAAGGCGGCCTGACTGATTTCAGAGCCACTTATTCCTTTAACTCAGTGGCGTAGACGTCATGGCCTTTGGAGGCCACTGTAACAGGTACCATGAAGCTCTCTCTGATAAAAGCAGGGCCAGAAGCACCTAAATTAAGATCTACCAGTGGCTCTGGTTTTTCAACCTGAATAGCCTTCTAATTGGAGAATGCTAGTTTTTAGAAAAAAAAAAAAGAAAAAAAAGAAAAAAAAAAGGAATAGTATGGACGGTCATCCATCAGGAATGGACGCCCGTCCAAATAATGAATGGACGCCCGTCCAAATGTAATGGACAGCCGTCCAAAATTTATGGACGGCCGTCCCAAAGTTTTTTTTATATTTTGGTTAAGGGACGCCCGTCCAAAACAAAGGGACGACCGTCCATAACGGATGAACGGCCGTCCCTAATGTTTATAAATTTTTTTTATTGTATTTTATTGAGGGACGGGCGTCCTTTAAATGGGGACGCCCGTCCATATAATATGGACGGGCGTCCATGTAAGTGAACGGCCGTCCAAATTTGATGGACGGCCGTTCACTAGAAAAAAATTGTAAAAAAATTCAGAGGCATATTACACGTAGGCCGGTACACATTTTCGGTGCAGATTTATCGGTGTCCGTAGCTTTGTTGATTTTAGAAACCGAACGCTTAAAGAGAATGACAACTTTTGAGTAGATTTTGATATTTTAAAGCTTCTTTCTTTCAGTTGGTTAATATAATCAAATAAAATTACCACCTAAGCACTTTGTAGTTTGTATTGGGTTTCATCTAGTAATCTTGAACTCTTAACGGTGGGAAATTATGGCATGATTATTGTAATTTCCTTGAGGATTCTAAGCTATCCTACTCTGTTCCCTCAGAATTTGAAAGATTTTCTTTCCTTATTTTCTCTTATAATCAGTCTTTCCCACTCAAATTAATATTTACCCTGAATAATTTGGTCCTTCTCATGATCCTTACAGTTTGAGCCATAAATCAAGTAGCCAAGCTACTAGTCCAATGTAGCCTGTGAATTCCACAATCCAATACCAGAGAAGCCAACCTGGCATGTATATCCCACCTGCATACCAAGAAATAAATATTCTATGCATATTTTTCATAAAATCCTTTTATTGGAAGTTGATAAAAGTTCGCAAAACTTGTCTTCTAACAAAGTTATTTTAGGAGTTTAGGTGATCAGGACGTTTGTGGTTGACATGAACTGCATAATCCATTATGACCCAAATACAATAGATTCTGGTTTCAGTTATAGATTTAACCCTTAACGTTCTTTGCAATGCATTTACCAATAATTATTTATATTCCATGCTATTGATAATTTGATATGAGAGACCTCTGATGATAACCACCCACATATGAAGCTAAAACATCATTAAGCGACCCAAAAAAAAAAAAAAAAAAAGCATTGCGATTTGCGACTTGCGACCCTGTATGTAACTAGCAAAGATCAATGTAGAGTTTCATTTTATCAAGCTCTGTTACGAGCCTCAGTTTTCATAGAGCTGAAAAATTAGAAAATCTATTTGATTGATCAATTCATTGACTTTTGGCACAGTTTCAATAGTGGACATGGTCAAATAACTTAAAAGCTTCAGTCTGAGACACAAGACAGTACAAATTAAGAACAATAGCACTAGCAAATAAAAAAAATAGTAGCACTACAAATCTTATATATTAGAACCCTTAGTTTCATACTCTACAACATTACAAGATGCAGAATTATAGACAAACATTAAATATCATTTATTTTATCACAACCTAAACCTATTATTGCTGGAGAAGCATTAATACCTTTAGGAGAGCTACGACTTGTTCCAAGTAACCGAACCAAGCAATTTAACTTCTGCTTCAATGATGCAATTGTCATGCACCAAGTAACCCTGTTTCGGATCTTTCAATGTATCTAGTGACATGAATTGTGACAAACCCCAATTTTTAGCTGTTGGACAAAACATATGGTCTTCAACTGGAATCAAGGAAGAAGCACAAGTTCATAATACCAAATTTCATGAGAAAAACCTTCCATAAAAAATGTAAAATCATTGACGGTTCCAATTGAACTAACATTTTCTTTCAATTTGAGGTCCTGATTTTTGACACGCAGAATGAAATTTACAAACAATTTAGCATTAAAAGACTGATCATACGATAGAAAAATTGAAATATTTTTTCCCTTGCCATCTACATTTCCATTAGGGTAGAGAAGAACATTCTTGCAAGACATTAATCAGTGTAAGTTGTAATTTGTATAGGCAATATATAGCGAAGAGAAGCAAATATATAATCAATCAATGCCAAAAATAATCATGCATATACAACCATTTGTATGGTCTGAATGATTAAAAAATGTATTCTTTATCCAGGTATGATAATAAGTAGAGGATATTCCATCTTTGATAAAAACTCTCCCTTAAAAGTATTTTTGACAACAAAAAACTCCGCACCAAAGACACAAGTGTCATTGATAAGGTATCCGTTTGATGGATTATGAAAGGTTTCCAGGTCCAAGAATTTGGAGATGCCCCATTCTGTCATCATTGAATGGAAACGCCTTATTCTCCCATCTACATCAGAAGAAAAAGAAAAACTAAATAAAATATCTATGCCAAAGATCCAGAAAAGATTAATGTTACTGAACAATATGTAGAGAAATAAGCTACCTTGAATAGTGTATGGGCCAAAAAAGGGTCTTGGACCTTATCAGGCCCAAACATGAAACATCTATTAGGTGACCCAAGGCCATGGCCCAATTCTGGTTGGGCCTACATCAGGGTGCATGTCACAGGTTAGACCCATAACACCAACCTAGCTTCTCTCCAGATTGGGTCACTCAAATTGGGCCTCATCATTAGCCCATCTAGGCCCATGATATCTATTAAGGGTCCAGAGTCCTACTCAAACCCTAATACATCTACTTCCTATTCTATCTTTATCCTAATTCACCTAAGATCCTGAATCTTATGTGAATTAGGACTCTCACTCCTATAAAGGCAAGTAAATCAGGACTTTCCTATTTACTAGAACTCTACCATTATGGACTTAGAGTCCTACTAGGATTCGAAGGTCTTATGACCACTATATAAAAAGAGGTCCTACCTCTCATAAAGCATCAATTATTCAATACCACTTACTCGCTCCTAAGTTCTTCCTCCTAAGAACTATACACCTTTTCCGTAGCTTTAATCTCTGATCAGACTTGGGTAACCCTTCCTTCCCTTAGCCCTCACTAAATAGCCTTTTTCAACCTTGCTAACTTGAGCGTCAGAGTGCCTACAGTAACATCACATGGTGTTTTACGTAAGCTTCGTGCCTGTTTTCTTTGTGTGCAGGTTCAACGGATCGTCGGTGGCCTCAACCTCACAAGATCAGTCCTTCTTCGTAACCGTAGATTTTTACAGTCTACAATTTGGCACCCACGTTGGGGCCTCTAACAATTAACCTTCCTTCGACAATCTGCTCTACAAAGAATCATGTCATGGCATAAACCATAGATAATGCCTCAGCAGACCTCGCAACTAAGGTCGAGGCTCTCACTACATTAATGTAGTAACACACAGACAAGGTCATGGTGTTGGAAGCCGAGAACTCTAACATTCGAGCTGAGAACCAAACCCTATGAGAAAAGGTAACTCAATTCTACTCTCTCGACTTCCCATTCAACTCGGTACTATAGAACCACTTTCGCGTCCCAGTGAATTCTGTGCAACCTCTCATGACCTTAGACCCCAAATCCTTGGCTTTAGACCCTCAGTCTTCCTAGCTCCAATCATCCTTAACGGATGGCTCGACTCCAACCACAATAAACACATCTGACCCAGTCATGCAAACACAACCCCTCTCAGCTGACCCATCACTCACCTTTGATCTAGTCACCCAAATAATCCCAAACCAGCTACAAACATCTACCACCATCAGCCACCCCAACCATGTGAATGTGAGTGACACGCCCCATCACCAAGCTCCACTTGGCTTAGCTCGGCTTAGCTCGGCTCATCCTCATGGGTCGAGTGGACACTTTTACATCTACCAAGCACCACTCGACTCCACTCATCCTCATGGGTCGAGTTGCCCCCAAACTACCCCCCTCACCATCCATGCTGGCCGAAGCACACAAACAGTCACACTTGGCTCCACTCTTCTAGAAGGGATGAGTGGAGACTCTAGCTCCCAAGTAACTCTCTACGTTGGTCATAACCTCCATGTCTCACCTATTGACTCAACTCATCCTAGCATGTCGGGTGGACAACTTCACCATCACACCATCAATGCGGACATGTTATCAACCACATCGTCCCTTGAACAAGTATTGGCCAAGAAGTTGGCTGACATGGAAGCCATGTTGAGGTGTATACCTCGAGTACCAACCTCAGCCAAGAAAAGTCTACCCAACAACTATGCTGACTCACACTTTGTGGACAACATAGCCTTAGTAGAAATTCCCCACAAATTCACTTTCCCAAACATGAAGCCTTATCATGGTACAATTGACTTGGATGATCACATTGCCTCCTGCAAACAGCAGCTGTTTAACGCCTCTATACCCCGAAACCTAAGAAAAGCCTACATGTGTAAGAGTTTCGATTCCAGTCTCTTAGGATAAGCTCTCCAATGGTACACCAACCTTCCCCACAACACCATAATCTCTTTCGCCCAGCTCACAAACACCTTCCTCAAACAGTTTGCTAGCAGCAAGAAACTTGACAAGGGTCTACCATAATCGGGGAGAGCCACTCTGAGAGTATGTCAATTGGTTCAATAAGGAGAATATCTTCATCCCATCTTGCAATCTTGAAACAACAATGGACCTTTTAAGGAAAGGACTACTCCCTAACGGAGAACTCTACAAGGACTGATAAGAGCTTGAAAATACACATTTACTAAGTGGTTTATGGGGATTATTTGTGAGAAATTAGGCTTAATTTGATAAAAATTTTCTTGATATTTTCATGATTGTCTTTTATGGCATCACGGGTGTGTTTGAGTGTTTTTCAGGTTATTAGTGAGAAATGTTATATTCTAACAAAGAGTCATATCGACAAGGGAATGAGTGACGAGTAGAAACAAACATATCAAAAATCGAAGTTGAATTGAAGAAGTTATGGAGGTTTAAAGTAAAGAGAAGATTCTAGATTATGCTCCAACTTCAGCATGCCTCGACCTTTCAAAAATATCTTGAGCTGTAGAACTCTGATTAAGACAATTCTTTGACTGTTGGAAAGCTAATTCAAAGGACTACATTTCATATGCTTACACTTTTCTAGATTCCATCGTTATCGTGCTAAAAAATCAACATCTTTGAAGCTCTATGGAATTATGCGAGATTTGGACTAAAGAAAAAAAGTTATTACTATGCCGCAACACACTTTTTCTAGTAGCTACCATGTCGCAGCACAGTGTCGGGGCACAGTCATGTAGTTAAAGAATTTGTCATCTGTTTTTGTTTTGGAAAATAGGGTTAAGAGTCCTAAACCAAAGAGAATTAAGGAAAATAAAACCCTATCCCTTGTGGGATATAAATAGAAGTCTTTTAGCATTATTTTGGGGATTCTCTGGGGAGAATTAGAGGAAGCTAATGCAAGAGAAGATCAAAGTGACAAAATTTCTGAAGCTTTTGATTGGCAATATAGAGAAGTCTTCTTGTTTCTTATTTCAATGAAGATGATTGTTTTTTTTCATGTTGATTATCAACTAAATTTATTCTCTAGGGCTAAGATGCAGCCCAATCTCTTGATTATGTGTTGATTTATGCTTGTTAATTTTGATTAATAATTTTTCCTAAGTTTTAATATTATACCTAATGCTTTTGGTTCTTAAGGGCCCAAGAATTGAATGAACTAATGGACTAGGTTGAGATCGAGAGATGATACTTAGTTGGTCCACAGTAGTAAAACCATAGGTTGAGCAAACGTTAGAGATAAATTATCGCGACTTGTGAGGTTCTAGTAAACTTCATAGAGCGTAATGATCTTCAATTACTTAAATTTGATTAGAGATAATTTGGGTTAGCAATGTTAGAGCGAACGTTAGAGGATGAACAAGTTGAATTTAATGTTTTTGATACTATGAAATGTCCACCCAAGTTAGATACTTGCTTTGAGATTAGCATCCTTGATGACAAAGTAGCAAAAACCATAGAAGAAAACTACCCTAACTCACCCCTAGAAAATTATTTAGTCAACTCAAGGATTATGGAGGCTGAATTTGAGAGGGTAGATGAACAACGATTGAAGCCTTATGTGTATGGTGGATTGAAAGATAGAAGGGCTTGGATTTTCCTAGATGATCCAGATTGAAGGATTCGAAAAGTCAAGCTTACGACTCTAATAAAGTGCTTCTTGGGAGGCAACCCAAACTCTTTACTTTAATTTTGGTTTTGGTTTTGAATTTATTTTAGATTTTTGTTTAATGTGGTAAGTTACGATAACTTTGGTTTGGTTTGATATGTTAGTTGTTTATGTTTCACCCATAATTTCTGTTATACACACTAAATTGGCCACGAAAGCTGTATAGTTTTTTTTTTTTTTTTGTTTTTTTTTAACAGTAGATTTCCAATGACTATTGGACACGGCAAACGTTATGCATGCCTTCATGCGATTATCTCCACATTCATCTTGAACACAAAGGGTATTGTAGTTGTTCTCTTTGCACATTGAGGACAATGTTCATTTCTAACATTGGGGGTAAGGAATATAATTTTTTTTTTTTTTATGGCCAAATTTAGTTTCATTCGATGGACATCTTTGAATATCTTTTGCTTTGAATTATCTCTTTAAAAGCTTTTGGATAGAATTGTTTTAGGTGTGTTGTAGGGTCAAAGAGTTAATGTACTCTATTTTGTTTTGGAACTCATACATAAGTCAATGATAAGACCGTGATTGTAAATTTGTGACATTAAGATTTTATTAACTTTCGCGTAGTGTAAAGATGATAGTAGATGACAATTGCATTTAGTTATGACTCTCTTGGGAATGGGTTTGATTGGTTGAGTAATTCAGAAACTTAGAGACGTTTTATGTGTGTTTTTATGGCAATAAATTTTTTTGTGAAAATTGTATATAAACTCTAGAACTCATTTGATAACCACTTGAGGCAAAATCCTAGAATCTGCATTGCTTAGGATATGATTTAGGCAATTTTCTTTGAAACGATTGAGCCTTTCAAGCCAGCCTATATTATTTTATCCCTACTTAACCCTTTGAGCCTATATATACACTTGGTAAGTCTTTTTTTTTTTTTTTTTTTTTTTTAAACCCACTATATCTCACTTGATGATGAAGCCTAAAACACTTTCCGACCTAGACTTAATTTGGGACGACCTTCTAAGAAAAACTCATGAAAAAAAGTGTGGTAGAAGAAAATAAATATATCTCAATGAGTTAGGTTGCGGATTGTGAAAAGAAAAAAAATGATAGTAGAAGCAAGGTGGGGTAGACAATTTTTTTTTATAAGTTACTATCTTCCTAAGCAAAAAAAATCCAAAACAAAGAAAAAAAGATTGAAAATAAAGATAAATTTGCATAAAAATAGGAAGAAGTAGCTGGAGAGAAGAACTTGAAATGATGTACATTACATGAGGGTTTGTGCTAATGCTGGAAGGAAGAGTTCAATCAATGTGAAAGGGTAGAGGGTGAATGAGAAGGGAAGCAAGGAGGAGATTGTTCATGGTCATTTGCTGTAAAATATTAAGTCTCTTACATTTTGTTAAACATTCCTTTCTGTTCTTTCATAAACCATTATCCTAGCCTAACGTTACAACCATGATAAAGACCTAATGATCAGAGGTAGTGATTGGATTCTACATTAGTGGAGAGTGGTTTGAAAAATGAGCATATGGAGTTTGATTGTACATTTGTTTTTTTTTTTTTCTTACTTTGTTTATGAAAGCTATGCATAAAATCATCCGGGTTTTTGGATGAATGGTTTTTGAATGATTATGAGAGAGTTAATAACAAAAGTTTAGTTGAAATTTGCTTATTCTTTATATTTGCGTGTTGTTAATTAATTGATTTGTTCACATTGACACAATTTTTGAGATGATTATATGTATGGATCCTAAAATGTTTGTTTGAGTCTTTAGTTTTGAGTCTAGGTGAGGTTAGGTTTGGAGGTTTGTTGGTATCATCATTGGAAACTCTCACGAGAATACAACTCGTCCAACTAGGGCCGCCTATGGGTTTAAAGGCTTATTGCATACGCTAAATGCAACCGTGACAATCTACGGAAGTGATTTAAGATAGTTTAGATATAGATTTTATTTTGTTTTTGTTTTTAAGCTAAAAGACTTGTTTTATCGCTTAGCTTGCTCGGGACTAGCAAGAAGCTGGTTGGGGGTTGTGATAAGAGCTTGAAAATACACATTTACTTAGTGATATGGGGATTATTTGTGAGAAATTAGGCTTAATTTGGTAAAATTCCTTGATATTTTCATAATTGTCTTTTATGGGATCACGGGTGTATTTGAGTGTTTTTCAGGTTATTAGTGTGAAAGGTTATGCTTGAATGAAGAGTCATATCGACAAGGGAAATAGTGACAAGTAGAAACAAATGGATCAAGAATTGGAGTTGAATTGAAGAAGTTATGGAAGTTTCAAGTAAAGAGAAGATTCTAGATTACGCTGCAGCTTGAGCATGCCTCGCTCTTTCGAAAATATCTCAAGCTGTAGAACTCGAATTAAGATGATTCTTTGACTGTTGGAAAATTAATTCAAAGGGTTACATTTCATACCACTTCTCCAGATTCCATCGTTATCGCGCTCAAAAATCAATATCTATGAAGTGCTGTGGAATTATGCGAGATTTGGACTAAAGAAGAAGAGTAATTACTGTGCCGTAGCACACTTTGTCCAGCAGCTACCATGCCACAGCACAGTGCAGGGGCATAGTCACGACAATTAAAGAATTTGTCATCCATTTTTGTTTAGGAAAATAGGGTTAAGAGTCCTAAACCAAAGAGAATTAAGGAAAATAAAACTCTATCCCTTGTGGGATATAAATAGAAGTCTTCTAGCATTATTTTGGAGGTTCTTTGGGGAGAATTAGAGGAGGCTAACGTAAGAGAAGATTAAAGTGATAGAATTTCTTAAGCTTTTGATTAGCAATATAGAGAAGTCTTCTTATTTCTTTCTTGAACTCATGTTTCTTATTTCAATGAAGATGATTATTTCTTTCATGTTGATTATGAACTAAATTTATTCTCTAGGGCTAAGATGCAGCCCAATCTCTTGATTATGTGTTGATTTATGCTTGTTAATTTTTATTAAATTTTCCTAAGTTTTACTATTATACCTAATGCTTTGATTCTTAAGGGCCCAAGAATTGAATGAACTAATGGACTAGGTTGAGATCGAGAGATGATACTTAGTTGGTATACGGTTGTAAAACCATAGGTTGAGCGAACGCTAGAGATAGGTTGTTGTGACTTGTGAGGTTCTGGTAAACTCCATAAAGCTTAATGATCTTCAATTGTTTAAATCTAATTAGAGATACTTCGAGTTAGTTCTTAAGAGCAAGAACCTAGGAGCTAGTAGGTGGTATTGAATAATGGATGCTTTATGAGAGGCAAGACCTCTCTTTATATAGTGGTCATAGGATCTTCGAATCCTAGTAGGACTCTGAGTCCATAATGGTAGAGTTTCAGTGAATAGGAAAGCTTTTGATTCACTTACCTTTGTAGAAGTGAGAGTCCTAATTCACATAAGATACAAGATCTTGGGTGAATTAGGATAAAGACCAAATAGGAAGTAGATGTATTAGAGTTTGAGTAGGACTCTGGACCCTTAGTAGATATCACGGGCCAATGGGCTAATGATGAGGCCCAATCTGAGTGACCCAATCTGGAAAGAAGCTAGGTTGGTGTCATGGGCTTGGCACGTGACATGAACCTTGATGTTCGCCCAACCGGAATCGGGTCATGGCCTTGAGCCACAAAGTAGATGTTTCATGCTTGGGCCTGACAAGGCCCAAGATCATTTTTTGCCCATGCAATTAGTAACATACTTGTCCTGAAGCTGATCAAATACAAAAAAATTGAAAATCACATTGATTTCCCACCCAGTCGGGAAAGAACTCATTTCTGCCAATTCTAAGTAAACAGATATATGACCTTCCCCTTCACTCTTCTTGTCCCCATTTGGATAGAGACACAATTTCCTGTAATTGAAGATGAAATTCAAATAGTTAAAAAGGAGATCAAATTATGCATTCTTATCTATACACATTATATTGATATTATTCTTGCTGAATCAAATATTAAGTCCCCTATGCTTAATTCTTTAAAAAGTTATATACAGTAAAACCTCTTTATAGTCATAATGGTGGGATTAACTAATTTTATTGCTATGAGGAGGTTATAACTTAATAGAGCTGTAGTTACAAAAATTTCTTATTTCATAATTCATGTTTTAGTAGTACAATATTAGGATTTCAATTCATGTTTTAATAGTATTAGGGTTTCAATTTAACGCTTCAATTGCCTACTTTTGAAACGGATAGAAGATCGTGTCTTAGAACCAATAAAGATAACTGTCTTTGATGCAATTATAAATGCAGTTGTTGCATGGTCAATTGATGTAAAGCCATAGACAATTGCCAATTGTTTTAAGCATTACAAAATTAAGACCCCCGATGTTGATGAATTGCAAATTACAATTGAAATGGATGAGGAGAATCAAAAAGTCATTGTAGAATTGAGTAATCAGATTCGACAGCTTCATTACATTAATCAAATGGATATTAATGTCTTCCTTAATCATCCAAATGAGCAATAAGTCATGTATGCTTTAACAGAAGAATAAATCATTGCTACAATTAGACAAAAAGAAAAAAAAATAATTATGAGAATGATAGTACGGAAATACAAAAAGTTTCATACCAAGAAGCTCTAAACATGCTTGAAAGTCTACAAATATTTTGGCTTCAACAAGAAAATGTCCATGCTAGCGAGTAATGTACCCGCAAGTTAAAAAATGTGGTAATAACTCTAAAACATAAATTATTGTCCCAAGCAACTTTAGATAAATATTTTATTTCATCTTAAACCTTTAATGTAATATAGCATATATTTTTTTATAATATACATATAATTATTATAATGTGGAGGCAACTTTCCTTAAGACGGGAATTAGAAAAATAATAACTTATTATAATGTGGAGTTTATTCTTATTTATAACTATCCTAAATTGGAAATATAATTTTTTATGACTATGTAGAGTTTATTCCTATATAGAGTATCACAATAAAAGAGGCTTTAATGTACAATTAAACATTAGTAGATGTTATGTCAATAAATAAAATACCATTTGAAGCCCACAACATCAAACTTGTTTGAGATAAAGTTGGTTAATTTGTTAAGAAGTGAGAAAGACTGAATTTTTAACAAGTAATGATTAGGCAGAACTCCCCTTAGCATTGGAAGAAGATACATATTTATTAGATAAGGAACACTGCATGATTAATCGTGATGAAAATTAAATAAACTTATTAACTATTATACTTGAAATTAAGCATGGAAGATATATTTATGCCTCTTAAGACAGCTCCTTTTCTTGAGTTCTTAAACGCCATACATCCAATAAATATATATAGAGTGAGAGAGAGATAGACCTAGCAAAATGGGCAAGTGGGCCGAGTTGGGGTTGGGTCATCATGGGAACGGGTCCCACGGGTATGGGCCCAATACGGGTCGAGATATATGGGTCCAAAATATTGGACCCATACCCTACCCTATATGGGTATGGGTGGACTTGATGGTGGCCCTTTTTTCTCTCTCCAGGTTTTAATTTTTTGTTTTACCCTAAACAGTTTTCAATTATGACAATTACACCCCCAAAATTCACTCCTAACAACTGTATACACATGAAGTCAACAAAACCACACATCCTAGAAACTAAAGCTCCTCCCAAGAGATCAATAGAATCAAGCTTCAGATACATAGACATAAGCATTCACCCTAGGAATAACTTTTGAAAGTGCACAAAAATCCCAAACTCATTCCATCGTCCTTTATTTTTATTCATTTATGCATCCAAGTTTGCATCCACACAGTTCCTACTGATACTAACAATCAGAGGCATCTTAGTAAACCAAAGAGACCAACAAGGATCCCAAATTCATTGCAAGAATTAAATGAATCATCCTACAAACAAAATGGGGCAAACTATAGCCAGAGCACACAACTTCAAACCAAACAAAATAAAAAGAACAATAAAGCCAAATTCACACAACCCTCATTTATTTTATTAATCCAATTATTTGCTATACCAGCAAGTTCAAATCATACACAATCCTTCCCACCCAACACCCACATAACTTTAAGAAGCAACACGACCAACAACTGGGTACTTAGTTTCAAACTTCTTCTCCCAATCATCAAGAACACCCATCTCTTTCTCGAACAGACCATCGAGAGGAGTGATATCCTCAAATAGACCATCAACAACTGGGTACACATATGTCAAGACTTTTGAATCTTTTTGGGGCTCACTAACAACTGTATACTGGAATGAAAAGCTCATGTAAGGGTCAAAAAAGTGTGCATGTGATTCTAAAGTAATAGCAAAATCCAGATAGCAATTGATGGAATAAGAAAAACCCAGATGTAAAAAAATGAATAAAAATACAATCTTTGGTAAAAACTCACAGATCTGCAATGGTGGAGGTGTGATGGACTCAAAATGAAAAGTAATGAAGAATGGAGATAGCGACGGCGACAGTGTGAGAGAGGAGATGTTGGCGATGACAGTGACGATGTGAGAGAGGAGAGTTGCGTTTGTATGGGAGGGAGGATAGTCAGTGACAGTGTGACGATATGAGACTGTGAGATAGGAGATGATGACGATGAGAGAAGAGAGTTGCGTTGCGTCTGTGGGATGAGATGAGAGGCGGGAGGGAGGAGAGTCGAACTGATAGTGATAGACTTTTAGGATATTAGGGATTTTAAAATTTTTTATTTTTCTTTAAATAATAAACGGGTACCCTGTGGGCACCCACGGGTTTAACCCCTCTAACCCATTGACAATACAGGTCGGGCCAGGTACGGGTCGAAAAAAACAAGTTCAATCTCAAGGACCCGCACCCTATATTTTTTTCTCAGGTATAGGGTGGACCCGCGGGTCTAGACTCGTTTTGTCAGGTCTGGAGAGAGAGCAGAGTGTTTAATGATGCTGAATTTTGCCCTATGTTTGTGAGTTTTTAACTTATACTTTTGATAAGATGACTTTAGGTCTCCTTGTTTCGGTAAGTTTCCTCTTCTTTGGTAGAGTCTATCTCAAGGAAGTAATCTATAGAAAATAAGAAGCGGGGATTATTTCCTAGAAAAGATTATGAAACGAATCAAGGAATTTTACCATAAATAAAGAGTTGAACAATGTAAAATTAAGTGATAAATCAAGGAATTTTTCCATAAAAGCCTATTTGTATAACTTAAGAAATATAATTTACCCCTGAAAATATCTTTTACCAAAATCAGGTACTAGATAGATTTTATTTCCTTGTTTTCTTTCATAATTAGCTTTCCCATGCATATTTAACCTGATTATGTCTTTACCCTCCTAATTGTTTGAGCCACAGATTATTGAATAGCGAAGCTGCTAGTCTAATCCAGCCCAGGTACGTATGGTAGCTCCTTGATAAAATATAAAATCACATATGAAGTATTAAGCCCATTACAAAAATATTAAAAAAAAAAAAAAAAAAATCTCAATTGAAGGTAACTTCTGCATCAATGATACAAGTGTCAACCACCAAGTAACGTTGTTTTTAGTGATTCCCCATTCAGTCTTCATTTTCAATTGCACAAAATCAATTTAGTCCTTGAAGTTTGATAAAAATTTAATCTGATCCTCATGTTTTAAAAAGAGATGCTTCTACAAAGCTCACCTGCATATGGCAGCTCCTGAATATAATAAAGAAAATACGAAATTTAATCACCATCTTCTATCAAATATGAACTCTATCAGACTGTCTCGAGATAGCTATATATAACGATACCGTGGTGGACCGAAATCCAAAAAATTCTTACTTGTTAACTGCATTCTTGTTCTTGTTCTTGGTTGCCAAGACATCCCTTAGTACAATGTGGAGATAAGTTAATTGAGCCCCTTAATTCACAGTCTCGTGTTGTCTCAAAATGAGGAAAACCAAATTTTTAACAAGAAATGAGTATGCGTAGCTAGGAGTGAGCGGGTCTGGGTACCCGCTCAAATTAAAGGAATCGAGATCGAAACCGGTTGGTTCTTTAGATTTGGAACCGAAATTGGAACATGAAACATAGGTTTCGATTCCTATACCCAGGATAATTTCAATTACCCCCCAAATTTAAAAAAAATAACAAAAAAATCCTTTAAAATTTACAAATACCCCTCCAATAGTTTACAAAAATTAAGCTTAGTCCTGATTCCTACCCGCGTACCTGGATCTTGATTTCGATTCCGATTATCGATTCTTATTTTGGTTCCTCTACTGGTGGAACTAGAATCAGAACCACATAGTACCAGTTTCGATTTTGAGAACTAGAACTAACCCTATGAGGGTCGGTTCTGGGTAGGAACAGAAATCAAAACCTTGGGTACCCGTCGGTTCTGATTTTACCCTAAAATTATGCTCACCCCTAAGCATAGCATTCTTTAACATCAAATGTGCGTTTGGTTCAGGGAATGTTGTATTATTTGGAATGTTATTTTAATGTGAAGATAGATTACTTTGAAGATTTCTGGAAATATTTATAAAAATGTGTTTGGCTAAGTTGGAATAAATTGGTGGGTATGTTATATAGATTATTGAATTGTCTTTCTATTTTAATATTATTATCATATTATTATTTTAGATTATTTTTTTAATCCCCAACATTTGTTAATTTAGCTAAACACTCCACAATAAAAGTTTAAAATTTAACTAAAACACCCCAGCCAACCAAGAGGACAGTTAACCGCCTGCCACCATTGTCAGATAGTAGGCAGAAGTCATTGGAACGGTACATGACTAACTGGATCTAGTTGGTCCTATGCTGATATAGCCGTTTCCGACAATACCTACGGCCAGAATCTAGCCGTTAACAACCGCCAAATTCTAGCCATTATTAACAGAGATCTAGCTATTGTTAACGACCAAAATCTGGTAAGGTTTATCAATTATCAATTCATTCATTTATATAAAAACTTTAAATAATAGCGTGAAATACATACCTCTTAAAAGGGCTCATTTAGTTGGGTTCTCGAACTCCATATTTCCAACTGCAGAAAAATAATATTGTTGCGTAGAAAGTAAAGAGAGTAGAGAATTACTAAGAGTTTATAAAGTTAATTTTTGAATGAGCCAGCTATTAGTTATTATTAAATTTTTGATATGTGGAACTCATCGGCTTTGAACCCAATTTTCTTTCCTCTATTTTCATAATAGTTGGGAGTACATAAGCCCAATCCCTTGGACCTGAACCGAACCCAAACCTGGACCCGGACTTTGTGGTTAATAGGATTTAGGAACCAGACCCGGTTGGTTCTAGTTCCTAAAGGCCTGGAACCGAAACTTGTACCATAGCTTCTGGTTCTAGGTCCGGGTACTCGACGTTGTTCATGCAAAATAACAATACACCCCTTTTGTTAAAAAAAAATGACAAATATACCCTGTGAAAATTAAAGACACCCCCAACTATTTGCAAAAATTACAAATACACCTCAGGTATCCATCGGTTCAACTATAGATACCCGAGCCTCGGTTTTGGTTCATGGGTCCAAAACCTAAAGTGGTGGCACCAGACCTGAACTCGTAGAATACTGATTTTCTCCAAATTTGGAACCAAACCAACCCTCACAGGATCGGTTCCAGGTCCAACACCCCGGGTAAGTAGAGATGCACATCATTAAAGATTTGCTTTCCCTAGTGTTGCTCCTTATCTAAAATAATAATATTTAATATTATACATACAAAGTTCTCTTACAAATATGTGAACATTTTACTCCTCGCCTTATTCCTTTCTCATTCGTAGTGTATTTTACAAGAGCAATGCTAGTTTTACAAAGACATATACAAAGGGGGCATACAAAGACAATCTCCACCCTTGATTTTCATGATTTCTCTCTCTCTCTTTCCGTTTTTTTCTTTGTTTTTTTCTTCTTGCTGATGTCACTTTGTAGACCTCTTTGTATGGGTCTTTGTAAGGATAACATTTTTCATTTTACAAACCAAACGCTTAAAAAGAGTGTTGAGTTTTGAGTAGATTTTTATCAGATTTCATTCAGTTGGAAATTATTGCTTCATTATTGTAATTTCCTTAATGATTCTAAGCTAGCCTACTCTGTTCCCTCAGAATTTGAAAGATTTTCTCTTTTAATCAGCCTTTTCCATTTAAATTAATATTTACCCTGAATAATTTGGTCCTTCTTGTGATCCTTATTGTTTGAGCCATAAATAAAGCCTAATTAGTAAATACGGGTATGGCAAAAAAAGGGTATGGGAATTATACGGGTATAATACGGTAAACAGTGAAAAATACATTTATAAAAATTCAGTCATAAAATTCGAATACGGGAAAAATACGGTACGGGTATATACGAGTTTAATACGGTGCATTGTCAATAATACGTTTTGAAAAATAAGGCAATATCAATCTTAGTTTTAATACTTTTATGGACTACCTGGTTAAAGTCAACATAACATTTCAAATGCAAACTATTCAATTAACTAATAACACAAATACACAATATATAACTGATATTCAAATTATAATCTCCAGACTTAAACACAATATTTAGCCAAGATTCAACTATAGTGTCAAAAACACATAAGTCATAACAGAATTGGGTTATGAGATGTGATAATTTTAACGCTACTGATGAGTGATGAGCCCTCTTCTGCTTTTCAGGCCTTGGGATAAGAGGGTTAAAATTAATCTAGTGCTATAATCAAACTATTTTGAAGTATATTTATTTATCGATTATAATTGGATTATATAGTATATTTATTTATTTGAATATAAGAAATAATTTTTATTTTACAATTAAATAATAGAGTCACATATTTTAATAGGCTGAATGACATTTTCTCAACCCAAAGTTTGGCGAATCTACATTTTCCCACCCATTATTAAAATTCTTACGTTAGTTTTAATGGTTAAAAGACATTCTTGTCAGTCTAGTCTGCACAAATTTTATTATAAAGTTAATATTACTTACAGCCCTAAAATACAAATAGATGGTAATTACCTTCATTAACTTGGAAATTAGTCACTTAAACTCTTATCTTCAATTTCTATGGAAAATTATATTTTTATTAAAAATCAAGTTATTAAATAAAAGAAAAGTTAAGTTTTATAAAAATAAAATAAAATAAAATTTATAAATTAATAAATAACCATTTTTAATAATTAAGAAAAAAAATCAAATTTAAAAAAAAATATAAAAAAAAAAAATTGCCCCAGCCCCTTTTATCATTCTCCCACACCCCACCGCCACAAAATCCTCCACCCCCAATATTCTTTCATAATTCACACCTGCTACGCACCTTCCCTCATCCCCAAACTCTAACAACCCTAGCGCCCCACTTTCATCATCTTTCGAAACCACTATGAACTCTAGCAGGGCCACCTCCTCTAATTTTTTTTCTTCTTTCTCTTCATTCTTGTTTTCCCTCTCTCACTATTAGTTTAATGTTTTCATGGATTTGTTCATTTTCAAGGTGAATTTGATGGTTTGTTCATTTTCAAAGTGAATTTGATGGTTGTTTGGGGTGCACTGCTGACTGCCGAAGAACTGAAGAAGAAGGACTGAACCAGATCTGTTTTAATTTTTTGTATAAACCCACCAAGACGATGTCGTTTTGGGGGTGTGAGATTTTTTTTTTTTTCAAAAATTTGCGAATAATTCGCGAATTATACGCGAATTATACGGGAAACCTTATTATACACGAATTATACGGCATATTTTACAAAATTCGTATACACGCGTTTTATACGCGAATTATACGGCGGTCCGTACAATTCGCATATAATACACGTTTTTACTAACTAGGAAATAAAGTAGCCAAGCTGCTAGACTAATGTCGCCTATGAATTCCATAATCCAATACTTGAGAAGCGAACCCGACCTGTGTATCCCACCTACATACCCAGAAATAAATATTCTATGCATATTTTTCATATAATCCTTGTATTAGAAGTTGATAAAAGTTCGCAAAACTTGTCTTCTAAAAAAGTTATTTTAGGAGTTTCGGTGATCTGAAGGGGTGGAAAAAAAAAATCGAAAACCGGACCGAACCGAAAAATCGGACCAAAACTAGTCTAAAAATTCGATTTTTTTTCAGTTTCGGTTTGCCACATTTTGTAAACCGAATATTTGGTTCAGTTTCGATTTTTTGAAATAACAAAAACGGTTAACTGAACCGAATTTTTAATCCAGTTTAATGAATAAAAAAATAATTTTATATTTTTCAATTTTTAAAATATTTATCCCTAGGTCTTCACTAATGTAATTTTAAATTATTAATACTTGGTGTATATTAAAATTATATGAATTCAAATTATTCAATTACAATAAATATAACTTTAATTCAAGTTAAAAAAACCTGGAAAAAAAAAGGGTCAAAGTGGAGGGTTTGTCGAATTGGGCCGGACAAATGTAGCCCATTATAATTAACCGGTTTAAAACCAGTTAATCGAACCGAATTTTCGGTTCGGTTTTAAACTGGTTTATAACCAAAACCAGACCGGTTTCGGTTCAATTTTTTTTTTAAACCAAAAACCAGTTCGGTTCAATATACTGGTGAACTGGTTTTTTTCACCCCTAATGATCTGGACGTTTGTGGTTGAGATGAACTGTATAAGGGCATCTCCAACCCACGCCAAACGCCACGCCATTTTGGCGTTTGGCGCAGCACTGTAGCACCAATAATTTTTTTTTCCTTTTTTTTGTTAAGTTAATTTGAGTATTAAATTTTACACCAAAAATCATACCAAATTTGATTATTTGTATTTAATTTAATTTGATTATTATTTATAATAATAAATTCATAATAATGATATAATTAAAAAAATGATGAAAAAATAAAAATAGAACTTTATTCAATGCAAATGTTAAACTACAATAACTCAAAATAAAAATTAATTCGGAAAATTAAATTACTATCAATATGGAATTTTATCTTTGTGTTGTTTTTTTTTTTTTTTTGTATCATTTTATATTAGATGTAATGTTTTTCTATATTAAATGTAATGTTTATTTGATTAAATAAGTGCTTAATTTTATTAAATTAGTATAATTTTCAAAATAATTATTATTTAATAAAAATATCATTTCCAATATTTAATTAATATATACAAAAATAATGAGTGAAATAGATTAATTGTGGATTCTTACAATAAAAGAAAAAAAGAATATTCTAAAAAAAATTTAAAGAATATTCTTTTGGTGTAATATTTGATGCTATGGGTTGGAGATGGAATAGTATTTTGCACCAATTTAGTGCAATTTTGCATCAAATTGGTGCAATAGGTTGGAGATGGTCTAATCCATTATGACCAAATACAACAGATTTTGGTTTCTTCGGGTTTTTTATCATGATGGAATAGAGTAATTTCTTGATTAACAATTCTAAACTGATTGGTACAGGGCACGAAAGTAATGATGATTCTGCATTTTTTACCACTAAACCTTTTCCAATTCTGCAATTGTATTACTACAGTTTCAATTCTAGATTTAACTCTAACGTTCTTTGGAAAGCAATTACCAAAACTTTATACGATGCTTGATAATTCCATATGACAGATATCTGATGATATCCACCCACTTACGGAGCTACAGGATCATTAAGAGACCAAAAAAGAAAAAGTAGCATAGCGAGTTGCAACTTATATGTAACTAGCAAAGATCAATTTAGAGATTCATTTTTTCAAGCTCGTTACGAGCCTTAGTTTTCTTAGAGCTGAAAAATTTTAAAATCCGTTTGATTGATCATTCACTTACTTGTGGCTGAGTTTCAATTGTAAGCATGGTCAAATAACTTCAAAGCTTCAATATGAGACACAAGATAGTACATTAAGAACAACAGCACTAGTGAAAAAAACAAAGTAGCACCACAAATCTTATATATTAGAACCTTAGTTTCATACCGTGCAACATTACAAGATGCCGAATTATAGACAAACATTAAGGATCATTTATTTATCACAACCTGAAACTATTATTGCTGGGGAAGCATTAATACGTTTAGGAGAGCTCTGACTTGTTCAAACTAACCGAACCAAGCAATTTAACTTCTGCTTCAATGATGCAACTGTCATCCAACAAAAACCCTGTTTTGGATCTTTCAATGTAACTAACGACATAAATTCTGGAAAACCCCATCCTCGACTGTTGGACAAAACATATGGTCTTCAACTGGAATCAAGGAAGAAGCACAGGTTCATAAGATCTAATTTCATGAGAAAAACCTTCTATATAAAAAAAAAGTAAAATCATTGAGGGTTCCCATTGAACTAACCTTTTTTTTCAAGTTAGGGCCAGTCTTTGATTTTTGCAACGTAGAGTGAAACTACAAATAATTTAGCATTAAAAGACCGATCATACGACAAATAAATGGAAATATTTTTTCCTGCCCTCACTATGTCCATTGGGGAGAGAATAACATACCTGACAGACATAATCAGCGTAAGCTATTGGCAAATATATAGCGAAGAAAAGAATATATATTCAATCAATGCCAAAATCAATCACGCAAATACAAACCATTGTATGGTCCGAATGACTCAGAAAAGTATTTTTATTAGTCAATGTCGTAAAATTTTAACTATCCAGGTATGATAATGGGTCAGGATCTTCCATCTTTGATAAAAACTCCCCCTTAAAAGTATTTTGACAACAAAAACCTCTGCACCAAAGACACAAGTGGCTTTGATAAGGTATCCGTTTGCGGATTACAAAAGGTTTCCAGGTCCAAGAATTTGGAAAAGCCCCATTCTGTTCATTGAATGGAAACGCCTATTCTCCCATCTACATCAGAAGAAAAAGAAAAAGGAAATAAAATACATATACCAAAGAGCTAGAAAAGATAATGTTGCTGAATTTAGTACAGAAATAAGCTACCTTGCATTGTAACATACTTGTCTGAGTGATCAAATACAAAAAAATTAAATCACATTGATTTCCACCCAATTGAGAGAGAACTCATTTCTGCCAATTCTAAGTAAACAGATATATGACCTTCCTCGTGATTCTTCTTGCCCCATTTGGATAGAGACACAATTTCCTGTAATTGCAGATGAAATTCAAAATGTTAAAAAAGAGATCTAAATATGTATTATCAATATACACTTATTGATATTACTCTTGTTGAATCAAATAATAAGCCCCTATTTGGCTTAATTCTTCAAAAAGTTATATACAATTAAACAAGGTATATATTAGGTCATTAAATAAAATACCATGGAAGCCCCCGCATCAAAATTGTCGAGATGAACTGTTATATTGCTAAAAGATGAGAAAGAGTGATTTTAACAAGTAAAGACTAGGCGGAGCGTCCCTTAACACTGGAAGAAGATAAAGATTTGTTAGATAAGAAACATTGTGTGGTTAATCATTTTAAAACTAAATGAACTTATTTACTATTATATTTGAAATCAAGAATGGAAGATATATGTACCTCTTAAGATGACTCCTTTTTTGAGTTCTTAACTCCATATATATTTCCAATTGCAGAAAGAATATTAATAATTAATTGGATTCTGCCATTGTTTCTCTTCCTACTTAGGTATGGGTGACTTTTATAATTAATTGTTGGATGTTGTTGCCTTACAAATTCAATCACCAAATATAAGAAAAGAATAAAGTAATTTCTTGATATTACATCCACAATTCTTACTTCATGTACATATACCGCCTTTCCTTATAACTAGTGAGTTCCTTATTCTTTTATTAAGGTTATATTAGTAATAGCATATCAAATTAATTTAACCTTTGAAATCTTACTTTTAGGTCCACTACAGGAAATCTAATAATGTCCATACATATTGAGTATGAGTATCGATTATGGTTTGGATGATTGGTCATCATTCAATGATTAGATAAAATATGTCTAACCAACTAAAATATGAAAGAAAGAAGACAATAATGTATCCAAGAGTTTCAAATAGTGACTTTAATCTAGAATTACAGGTGCAGAATGGTTGTTTGAAGAATTGTATTTTCAATTCATTGATTTTCACTAAGGAGTTACAATTTTATATAGGGAGAATACAATTTACTGAATTCTTAATTATGTCAGTTACAGATTAGTAGATTACACAATATAATGCCTGACAAAATTAGGAGATTACAGAATATCTAGAATATTCTAAAAATCATAAGCTTGACATAATTGGAGGATTACAGAATAATTAGAAGATTTACAGAATATTTAGAAATATGAACATTCACTCAAGTTGGTGTCTAGAGCCACACAGTGGCTACAAATGATAAGGACTATTCGAAATCTTCCTTCTTTTCACAACAACAACAACAACAATAGAATTTATCTTTGAATTCTTCTTCCTTTGATCGCGACTGTGATCCACAGTTTGGATATCTGACTAATTCAAAACATTGGCTCTTGGTGTATGAAGATTTGTTGTAGTGAGTGCATTTCTTGTCAATGTTGTTGGGTTAGTGGATTTTGTCTATGCATGTTGGCTTTAGTCTAAGCTACCATTGCTGAAGTTTCAGCGTTCCCTTCTTCTCCCTTCAAGGTAATATGAGTACCGCCTCTTGTCAAACCTTCGAGGAACTTTTCTCCGGATTTGGAACCAAGGTTTTATGTAGAATTTCTCCACGGATTTGTTCGAAATCTCTATCTAATCTTGGAAGAAATATGTGTACTCGTAATGCTCTACAAATTTGATATGCTATTGTCATTGGGATCTTCATGACCACTTTATTGTGGTGGTTTAATTCTTGAAATATTTCTGTCAACTCTCTAAATACACAAGAATGTGCCTTCCTTTTTGTTTGGCAGTGAAGGCTCTCTGATGCAACGAGAGACAAGTAACTGATCACTTCCATCACAGAAGACTTGGAAAGAGCATCCAGATTTCGTGAGCAGGAGATAAGCATAGGCAATGCTTCATAATTTCAGGAGACATGGACATTAGCAACCACCGCTTGACTTTTGGTTTTTAACATACCATTTTATTACCCCTTGTCTGACTCTTTTGGTGGTTGTTTCTTTCCACGAATATAGGAAAGTTTTTCCCTCTTAGCAATGTGCATTTATGAGTGAGACCACACATCATAGTTCGATTCAGAAGGTAATTCTTACATGAAAGGCCCATCAGATTGAATAATAATAGGTTTTGACCTTGATGGTTCTGCCATTTTTTTTTATATTTTAAGTAAAGAGAAAAAAAAAAAAAAAAAAAAAGGAAAGATGAGAGACGAGGCACCCAAACTTTGAAAAAGTTCACCACCGTCTCCTCTCGGTAGCAGCCGGTTGGAGTAGTTAGCTTTGACAGATTAGCGTCAGATCGTTGAAAGATGACAACAACATTGAAGACTTCGACTATTGGTTTTCTTGGCATCAATGACAATTAGTTTTTTTCGACGTTGGTGACGGTTTTCGGCATTGGTTACGGGTCTTTGTCAATTTGATCCTCTTGGAGATGATTGTAGTATATCGGCAATCTGATCTTCTCAGTGACGATTGAACTTCGACAATCAGTTGTCAGGGACGATCAGGTTTTGGTGTTAGCTTCGGGACTTTGACAATCTGATACATTCGATGACAACTAGACTCCTCTTGACTTTAGGGACAACACACCAGAATAACGACTGATTTCCAATTTGTGGTGCTGTTGCCTTGGCTGGAGTTGATGGCTGGTGATTTGTGTTTGATTGATATTTGGCTGGTGTTGTTTGTGCGGCTGAAGTTAATGGTTGGTGATTTTGGTTTGATTAGTATTTGGCTGGTACTTAGGCTGATTGGTTGTGGTTGTTTTCTCCTCTCAGATTGACGAGGACTGGAATGATAGTTACTCGTCGGTGTATTTCTCGGCGATTGCTCTATAATGAGTAATTATCTAGATCAGAAAACATGGCTCTTATACCATGTTTGTTTTGAAGAATTGTATTTTCAATTCATTGATTTTCATCAAAGAGTTACAATCTTTAGATAGGAAGAATACAATTTATTGAATCTCCTAACAAGATAAGGAGATTACAAAATATCTAGAATATTCTGAAAATCGTAAACTTGACATAATTGAAAGATTAAAGAATAATTAGAAGATTTACAAAACATTTAGAAAATCTCTTACACAAAATTTTAACATCAAGGGTGCGTTTGTTTCCAAATTTTTCATTGATCCTATTCCTATTCTATCCAAAATACATATTTATTTCCATATTATGAAAATACTATTCTATGTTATTTAATTATTTTTAAACCCTCTAAGTTTGTTAATTTAACTAAACACCTAAAAAAAAGTTTAGAAATTGATATAAACACCCCCACCAACCCACATTTGCCAGATTTCGACCACCACCGTCGGAAGATAGTCAGAATCAGGTATAATGGCGCACTATCTGCTAGATCTGGTCGATAGTGCGTCGATCCATCCTTTTTTGGCTAGATATATGGCCAAGTATCTGGTCGCTGACAGCCACATTTTTTGCCGTAGCTAGTCGTCAACGACGACCAAGATATGGTCGTCATTGACCATCAACGACGGCCATATCTTTGACCATTATTGGTGACTAAACACGACCAGATCTGATAGTCAATGGCTAGATCTGGTCTTTTCCGACCAAATCCATAGTAGATCTGGTTGGAAAAGGCCATATTGGCACACAACCGGCTAGTTCCAGCCGGTCATGCATCGATGCGACAATTTCGACGACCCTCCGACAGTGATGGCTGGCTGCCAATATTTAATGGGTGGTAAGAGTGTTTTTGTTAACTTTCAATATTTTATTGTAAAGGTGTTTAGTAAATTAACAAATCTAAAGAGTGTTTTTGATACCTTTTAAATTCTACATCATAATAACCACCCAATTTTACTTTTTTTCAAAATATTATTCTAAAAAGTATAAGAATAATGAACCAAACACACCCCAAATTTGTATAGATATTATTTGATGACAACCATACATAAATTGTCGACCCTTAAAGAAGTAATTTCAACATGTTTCATCATAATCAAGAGACTGTTAATTTATCAAACCAGGCAAAGTAACTTCTGCTTCAACGACGCAAGTGTCATTAACCAAGTACCTCAGTTTCGGGTCCTTCAACTTAGCCAACGACATGAACTTTTCTGTACCCAGTGCCTTCTTTGTACAGGGAGCCACGATGTTATTTGAAGATAAATAATAAAAAAGCTCCATCAAACTCAAAAGAAGCCAAGAAATTTACATGACAAAATCTTTGTGCGCACATTATAGACGTACTTTGAAATAAAAAGTCTTCTCATTTCATTTGATCTTGTCTCGCAGAATGAAATTCACAAACAATTTAGTATTGTCAGGAATACTTGACCCAAGAATAAATACATAAAGTGAAATATAGCTGCCCTGGCTTCTCTAGTTCCTCTAGGGTTGAGACCAACTTTCCTGCAAAACATTAACAAGCAACTTCATCAGTAATTTGAGTAGCAATGAGAAGTAAATTAAATCACAAGTGTCAAAGGGATTTTTTATGTACCATTTTTGGTCTCCAAATGGCCCGGAGTAATGATAATTATCAGCTAAAGTTGAAAAATTATAAACTTCCAAGTATGGAAATATGTAGCAGGCGCCTTCACCATGCATAAGCGCTCCCCTTTGGAAGTGCTTTTGACAACAAAAACCTTCCCACCAAATACACAAGTGTCATCAATAAGGTGTCCCTTTAACGGGTTCTGAAACATTTCCAAGTCTATAAATTTAGTGATTCCCCATTCAGTCTTCATTGCATGGTAACGTCTTTGGACAAACATGTAAGGTTGCTATAATGATACATTGTCAAGGAAAAATATAACACACAACAGATGCATACAAAATTATACAATGATATATCATTGTAGCTTGTATATATCACGTGCACTAATGTAATATACTCTCATTAGATGATTACTAGTGCACTTCACAGAAGACTATTCCCTATTGTCGTCTTACATGGCAATCAAAACCACCATTCGGTATAATGACAAATCACCTTCATTCTAGGGTCATACTGACAGATTCTTTCTTTCTCTTTTCCTTTCTGAAAATAATAATAACAAATTGGAAGTTCCTAGCCAAGTCTTCTCATATTGCATTGCACCACAAAATCGTTTTAACTCTTTATAGTAAAATTACCAGTAAAAGTTAAAATCTCCACATATAATATGTGGGAATCTCAAAGCCATCATCATTTTGTTCCACTATGTTACCAAAAATTTTAAGCTATATATCTATCAACTTAACTGTCCAAAAACAAATAAACAACTTTAGCATAGAAAACATATGTAAATCAATCTAACTTCTACAATTCGATCTAATTATCTCGATCTATCGTTTTCTCTTCTTTCATTAAGAAGAGAAGCCCTGGAATTTGAGTACTTTGAGTTTAGTTTGGTGAACATGGTACTTGGGTGAAATAGCCACGAATATTATAATAACACTCAGCAAGGCTAACCCCAGTCCTAAACTATTAATAACCATGGATTTTGGACACCATTTAGATACACTTCTCCTACTTTATAAAAATGTCAATTTCTCTACAAGACCTGTTTCTGCCGTCGCCACAGCCAATCCATATTTGTAGAGAGCAGGGAAAATCTGCCATGGCAATACACTAATTCTTGGTGCACACACCTCCCCTCGATGCCAAAAGCTCAAGAAGCCCACTATCCACTACAATTTCAATCAGAGTAACTGCAACATTGTTATACTATTCTCTCCAGTGTTATGTAATACCAAAACTAATCTTAATATCTGTAAAGTTTATACACCATCCCAACAAAATTTGTTGTACAATAAAACTTTGTTTGCTTCTCCTGGATTTCTTCTCTTTCGGTAAGTTATTTGCAATTGTCATCTTTCAACAAACAAATTTCACAAATCTTAGACTTCAATTATTCAGTACACTCCAACAATATATGTGCACACCAACCACATAACTAGCTTCCAATTATCCAGTAACTTTAAAGATCAAATTCAATTTATATGTGATTTTAACACTCCTAACCTGTGATATTTGCAAGACTTGGAACTGAATTTGATGAGTCTATGGACTGGAAATCAGGCCTTTCTAGCTCAAGTTAATATAATTCCGAAATTTAAAACCACAGAAGGTGAAAATTTGAGAGATTCAGTTCTCTATAGCTATAAAAACGGTAGATCTCTTCTTTATAGTCACCAATTGAACAATAAATAAATGAAATAGAACAATTAAGATTGAAACTAACAGAAGTCACAGAGAAAGATGATATCCAGATATAATAAAGCTTCAAAATTAAGCTTCAACGAAAGAAATAATAGTAAGAATGAATTATTCACTTACAGCTTAATCAGGTTCTCCAGGGAATGTAATCTTCTGTCCATTTTGCATAACCTTCTCAACTGCTTATTCCAACCCCACCTTCTCTTGAACAACCTTCTCATCCTTACGCATGCGAAAAAGAAGCATAAAACCTTCTAAACAGCTATTCAGTTGATGATTCCTTTGCCACTGTACACACCCTAATCCCAAAGCAACTCTGAGATCTATCTGCAAAAATTGACATCAAATGAGATCCATTAATCGCCAGTCACAACAATTAAACATACACAATAACCCAATAAACAAATTGAATAGAGTGAGAGAATACCAATTAATTGTCAGCCCTGCCGTCTGTATGAATGAGTGAACTATCACTGGTCCAACAAATCAGAACCCCCGCTTCAGTAAATCCTTGCTGATGGCTTCTGCTTTTGGAGTCCTTAAGGGAACATTTCTTGGGTATCTGTATTTGTTAATCACTGGTTTGTAATTTACATAACCCCACATAAAGCTATTGAAGGACCCGAATTCGTTCACAATCTGCATTTAGACAATGAGGCTAAGTGAGCAACTAATAAGCACTGCAATTCAAAGAGATTGCAGAAAAAGTATATATACACTAAGGAATTGAATATTCAAACTTACTTTCATTATGCATTTGGCATTGACTAGTATGCACCTCACTCTGCTCTCTGCCAACATTATTGCTTTGTCTGATGATATCTCTAAGATCTCTTTCTCCCCCATTTTGGCAACAACCTTAGGATCGAATCCCGCGAAAGCTTCTCTATGTTATCGACCAAATGTTTAGATTTATGATGAAGGTATCTTAAATATGTAAATTTTAGTTTCATTTGAGTAGTGCAAAGGAAGTAGTACCTGAATAATTCTTTTCTTTTCAAGATTTAAGTCCAGTTGTAATCCATCAACATACCACACAATGCAAGTAGCTCGAACAGTTGACTGCTTGATGATAATTTACCATTTAAAAGTTGGCACTGATTTTTCATAATTTATATATTCACTGGATTAAATATTACAACTGACTTACTTGTCATCATAAACTGGAACTCCCCAGGATTCATCATGAAATGCAACATAAACTTTATCTCTATCAAACATTAAGTCAATCTCATACAGTTTTTTATTAAAATAAAAAAATATATCTTTGTTAGTATATATTAATGTCCTCAATTAAGAAGCAATGTACATCTGAAATGTGTCAAGTAGGTGAAGATGTTGATGTTTAATCTGGTTAATTAATGACAGTTTCAAGAATATCCGGATTTAGACTATAAACACAGTTTAACATGCAGTATAGTTGTAACAGGAAGGTTTTACTGTAAATTTTTTTATCAACGTTTAGTAATAAAATATACATTTTTTATCATTATCAACTACATTAATAAGTCATGATTGAGATAGAGTAGGGAAACTAACATGCGAAAAAAAAGCATAAAACCTTCTAAACAGCTATTCAGTTGATGATTGCTTCGCCATTGTACACACCCTGATCCCAAAGCAACTCTGAGATCTATCTGCAAAAATTGACGTCAAATGAGATCCATTAATCACCAGTAAAAGCAATTAAACATACACAATAACCCAATAAACAAATTGAATAGAGTGAGAAAATACCTAAGAGCTGGATTCCTGCTTAGCCTCATAATGCACCAAAGAAGTGGATTTCCCAAAGTCCTCAAGCTTTTCATCAGCCCCACCGCCATTCTAATTCAAAACCCAAAACGGAAATTAGAAAAAAGAAATATCATGAAAAAAAAAAAAAGAGAAATAAATATGAACTTACCATAATTAAACATTGAAAAAGAATAAATATGAAGATACTTGAAGGAAGAGCATTGAGTAAGTTAGCACCAGCAGGGCAGCCAAAGAACAAAATCCACTCAACCTCTCAAACTCGTCACAAACGATAAAAGTGCCGCTGACTTTGTCAATGGTGGTGTGGACGGCAGCTTCGAGATCGAATGCGGAGGAATCAGATTCTTGAGAAGAGGCGTAAGAGTTCCAATCAGCCAGCAGAGACGAAGGCTTTTGTCGGTGGTCGTTTGAGTTGGCGGTGTCGGACCTCCGATGAACCATGCTTGTGCCATCTTCTCCATTTCTAGCAAGCGTTGTGATTGTGAGATTGAGTGTCAGAGATGGATCTGATTGCTCTTCGTCGTCGTCATCTTCATCGGAGATCTGAGCGAATTTCTTCTTTTTCATATTTTCATTCTTAGTTATTGTTTATTGTTTATTATTAAAAATTCATAAATTTTTCATAATTAATATAATAATAGGATGTTTTTGTTGCAATGAAAAATATGCTACAGTTGAGGGTAATATGGTATTTGCTAAAAAATCTTGTGTGTTAAATTTTTCATAACAATAAAGCTACGACCGGTCTACGTGTAACACGTCTCTGATTTTTTTTAACAATTTTTTCTAGTGAACGACCGTCCATTAAATTTGGATGACCGTTCACTCATATGGACGTCTGTCTATATTTATATATAAGGGACAAACATTCTCATTTAAAGAACGTCCATCTATAAATAAAATATGAAAATAAAAAATAAAAAACTTTGGGAACAACTGTCTATAAATTTTGGACGAACACCATCCATACTTAAAAAAAAAAAAAAAAATATTTGGACAGGCGTCCATTATTTTGGTTTCTACAAATTAAAGAAAAATTTTGGATGGGACGCCCGTCTATTCCTTACGTTTTTAAAAGTAAAACAAAACCATTTTCACGCAACTTTTGACGTCTCTAGTCAATCTAGTACGTTTGCATCCTGATTGAAGTTCTGTAGCTTATCCTCGTTCCTTCATCGTACTGACTTCCCCGAAATCTTAAACTCTCTACCTCCATGAATTCCTTTTTACAAAGGTCATTAGGATTTTTGAGGGACCTCAACCTGGATAACCGTCTCCAGTTGCTCCAACTTGCTACGCAATTCTTGAACCATGATTAACGCATTTACACAAAAGAGAAGATGCAACTGAGACTGAACCAGACTGGACCATGATTAATTTGACATAAGCCTTCTTCTTCTCCTTTACTCATATTTCAACGCAACGAACTCCCCCAACTCACCCACTGTTTTCTGTTAACGGCTACATCAATTATCAGAATCTTCAATCTCATTACTCAAACAAGTTTTCCATATTCTTCATTTAATACTCAAACTCATTTCATGATTCCGATTCCTTAAGCTCCATGAAAAACCAACCGAAATGATCTCACTGAAGAGATCATTTTCACCATTCTTGACCATCTTAACAGTCACCCTTTTGCTAAAAAGTCATTCTCTCTCACTTGCAAAACGTTTTACTTGATTGAGTCTCGTCACCGGAAACCCTCAAGCCTTTCTGCACACAACTCTTGGAAAGAACTCATTTCGTTACCCTTCATTGCACAACTCGATCTCTCGCTCTGTGCAAGTTGATGATAATGCATTGAATATTGTTTCATCCCATCCACATGAAGTCCAGTTTTGGGGCGTGAACCTTTCGAGTCAAGGTTGTTTAGTGAAGTGGGTTGTCTAGTTTGTGTAAATTGTGTGATTTGGTTGAGATAGACTTTCAATATGTCAGAGATGGAGATGTAGCGGCTGTAGCGATTGCGGAGGCTAGGAATTTGGAAGCTGTTGTTAGCGAGGTGTAATTGATAACAGTATGGGGATTGCACGCATAGCCATTGGTTGTAGAAAGCGGAGGTTACTTTGTTTGAAATGTGCTTGCGTATTGGTGATTTGGGGTGGGGTTGGTTGCTTTGAAGTGTAAAGAGATTATGACTTTGGATCTCTCTTATGCCGGTAACTAAATTAGTTTTTTATGTATTTTGTTTTTGGTTTTTGTTTTTTCTGTTTGGTGCCTAGAAAGTTGAGAGAAAGAAAGGAGAGAAAGTGTACTTTTTTTGATCTTTGGTCTAGTGTTAATTGCTTTTTGATTCACAGTATGTCTAGCTAATGAACTGATTAGGAAATATTTTGCTTAAGTGTTTGGTGTTTCATTGATTGCTTAATCACTCTATTTGCATTATTGACCTTGTTTTGCCGTGAGGACATTTATGTTCATGAATTATGCCGATTTGATTGATATATTCCGCAATCTGTTATCACGACATCATCCTTTGTTGTGGTTGAGCCATTTTGGTTGGTTTTTTCATGGAGCTTAAGGAATCGGAAATCATGAAATGAGTTTTGAGTTATTAAATGAAGAATATGGAAAACTTTGTTTGAGTAATGAGATTTGAAGATTCTGATAAATTATGTAGCCGTTAACAGAAAACAGTGGGTGAGTTGGGGTTCGTTGCGTTGAAATATGAGTAAAGGAGAAGAAAACGCTTATGTCAATTAATCAGTTCAACTCTGGTTCAGTCTCAGTTTCATCCTTCTCTTTGTGTGACATGCAGTTAATCATGGTTCAGAATTGCGTAGCAAGTTGAGCAACTGGAGACGCTTTTATCCAGGTTAGTCCCTCAAAAATCCTAATGACCTTTGTAAAAGGTAATTCCATGGAGGCACAGTTTGATTTTCGGGAAGTCAGTAGCGATGAAGAGAATAAGGATAAGCTACAGAACTTCAACCAGGATGCAAACGTACTAGACTGGCTGGAGGACGTCAAAAAGTTGCGTGAAACTATGTTTTTGTTTTACTTTAAAAAACCCGTCCCATCCAAAATTTTTTTTAATCTGTAAAACCAAAATATTCCAAACTTTCTTTTTTTTTTTAAAGTATGGACGCCCGTCCAAACTTACGCGCCGTCGTCCCCAAAGTTTTTTATTTTTTTTTCATATTTTATTTATGGACGGGCGTCCTTTAAATGGGGACGCCTCTCTTGTGTATGGACGCCCGTCCATATAATATGGACGGTGTCCATGTGAGTGAACGGCCGTCCAATTTGATGGACGGTCGTTCACTAGAAAAAATTGTTAAAAAAATCAGAGATGCGTTACACTAGCCAGTATACATTTTCGGTGCAAAATTTCTGTGTCCTGAGCTTTGTTGTTTTCATAATTCTATCAAAAATTGGCTAATTTTCTTACTTTATGAAAGTTTGGGTGTCCCTTAAGTTCAATTTCACTAACATGAGGGAGTGTTTGGATCATATAATGTTTTATTATAAGGGATGTTATATTATGGAAAAATATCATCTTATGATTACTGAGAATGTTTAGAAAATGTGTTTGGTTGGTTCGAAAAATTAGTGAGTATATGTTTTGGTTGAGTATATTAGGTGGGTATGTATTATATTTAATTGTCCTTCTTTAAATATAATATCATATTATTTTTTAATATTTTTTGAATCATTTGTTTTAACCCTTAAGTTGAAATTTTGCTAAAACACTCAGTCATATAAAACTTTAATTTGTAGCAAAATACCCTCCCCCCCCAAGCCATTGGCGCAGCCAGCCACCACTGCCGGCAGTCGATGGAATGGTGCATGACTAGTCATATATAGTTGATCGTACACCGACAAAGCCATTTTCGTCTATGGATCACAGTCGTTTCACAGCCACATCTTTGACCATGAAATGGCATAAAAACAACCAGATCTGGTTGTTTCCTGCCATGGATCTAGAAAAGGTCTTAACAGCGCACGGCTGGCCAGATCCTGCTGGTCATACGCCATTACGGTGACTACTGCTGGCAACTGGCGATGGTGGCCGACGGTCGACGATGGCTATAGGTACTTTGTTAACTTTTAAACTTTTTTGTAATTGGGGTGTTTTAGCTAATTTCTCAAATGTAAAGGGGTTGGGTAATTGTTATTTGGTAGACATTTAAGGGCAATTATTTTCGAAATAGTATTTAATTAGGGGCAAAATAGGTATAAAAAATAGATTACTTGGTAATCTTTTAATAACAGCCCTCGGGGAGGGTATTTGATTACCCCTTACATTACCAACAGTAAACATTATTTGCCAATGTTTTAAAACCAGGCCCGCTCGATTTAACCAGGACCTGGAAGCTTCAACATGCTGAATTTATATTTTTCCTATTCACCCAAAACCCTAGGATTTGGGAGGATGATCGGAGAACAATTGACGGCCAGGATGTTGGGGCTTTTAAAGAGAAAGTGCCGGTGAATGCAATGGTGGTGATGGAGTTGATTTCCGATGAGTAAATTGATTGAAAATCGAACAAAACTGGCAACGGCAACAACTGGCTTTTGTCGACGATTGGCCAAACTAACGGGGGTGGGGTGAGGTGGGTTTTTGTCGGGAGGAAGAGGGAGTAATTTCTGGGTGAAGGGAGGGTTGTTGACGCCGACGTTGATGAGATCTGGCTTGAAAGGCCGACACCAGCATTGGTGAGATCTGGCCGAAATTGAACCTATTTCGGCTAGATCTTGGGCATATTTGAAGGGGAATATGTTCAAGGGACGATTGGGGTTGCATCTGGGGTGTCGCCAACCGATTTGTATTTGTTGTGTGTTTGCTAAATTTCAAACCTATGGGGACTTAACTGTAATTTTTAGGGATGTATTTGCTGAATTTTAAAAGTTTTTTCAAGCCGGTTAAATCGGTCAACTTGAGACTCGGCAACTTTGCTGGGTTTCCCCTCGAGTTGGGTTTTAAAACATTGTTATTTGCAATAAAAGATACCTGTAATATTTCATTAGTTGCAAACCAAACAATGGAATTTTGCAAAACAAACGAAGATTACTCCCATTATCTTATATTACCCCGATCCAAATGCACCCGAGGAGCTATTTTAACTCCTTAAACTTGTAAAACGTCCCGACAACGCTAGTAGAAATATACACTTTACATCTTCCTACCGTCACTTTTTTTACTGAAGTTTAAATAGATTTTTACCTGCACAAGTATTGCAATAATTTTTTGTAACTTAAAACAAAGGTTGAACAACTTACACCTACCCAAAGTTTGCGATAAAGACAAATTGGTACCCAAAAGGTTTGGAAATGACAAACAAATAATTTTTGTCATATTCTATTAGGGATTTCCGTCTACTAAAGGACAATATAGTAATTTCATCTACAACCGTATCCATTCTCTTCTATTCTCTTTATTTTTTTTCCTTCACTTCCTCCTTTCTTTTTCATCTCTCTTTTCTTCCATCTCTCTATTTCCCTCTTTCTTCTTCTCTCTTGGATTAAACCAAAAAAAATTTAGTGGATCATAGTCATAAAAAAGATATCACAGCCACCAGAAACAAACAACCAATTTGATCTCTAGAAAAGTGTAGACAGACAAAGAGATACACCATGGTTTTCAATAACAAAACAAAAAGATGGCCAAAATCGATAGAATCCATCAACCTAAGCCCGTTTGTAAACCCTCTTACCTCATCGATCATTTTTTGATCAGATTTGGCATTTTTTCGTGAAGTGCGGTGACAAACAGTAGCATTGGCCCTTGCTGGAACGCACTGGGAATGGAGGTCAGTGACTAGACCTTTTGTCGAGCATGTTGTGTGCATGCTGGAAATTGTGCGAGCTTTGAGGAGAGACAGCGATTGAAAAACACAACCCACACAAGCAAACAACACTTTAATAACAAGATTTTCAACAACAAACTCCAAAAGAGCCCAAGATCATCAACAAAGGAGTGGCGACTTGTTGGGTTGATTGGGAAATTTTCACTAACAGTTAGAGGGCGAGCAAATACTGAGTGCTAGACAACAAACAACAAGTGGGGAGGAGTGATGGGAGGTTGGGTTTCAAAGAGGGAATGGTGGAGATTAGAATGGTAGTGGAATGGTGGATTTCTGGTGTGAATATAGACCAGAATCTGGCCTCAAATATGGGTAATCGCGAGGAATAATGGTGGCTGCATTTTCGCAATTAATAGGTGCACTGGTGTCGGGATTAGGTGGGTTCAGTGAGGGAGGGCCAAGAGGGTGGATGGAGGAGGTTTTGGGTGGAAAATGGCTGGAAAAATAGCCAACACATCGGTGGTAGAGATTGCTAATATATGCTACTGAGAAGAAGAAGATGTTAAGGGTATTCCAGTCTTTTTGTGATAGCCACTTTCTACTCAAATACTCATATCATATCCATAATAAAATACATATAAAATAGTATAAAGAGTTGGGCCCAAAATTTTCTTTTTTATTAAACATATACATTCTTTACACCAAATTTGTATCATGTACAAAAGTTATCAAAAACATGATGGACAATGTAACCAGTTCTCTTCGCGTGCCGACATCCATCCAACCGTGTCCTCACCTAGATCCTGCAAAACATAGGAAACAATGGGGTGAGCACTAAAACAATACTCAGTAAGTAAATCCTTTGTTCGTCTAACCCCATAACTCTCTCTCTAATTCTTTCCTTACAAATTCTCATTTACTCTCTCTTTTGTACTTCTTTCTGTTTCTCTTTCTTAGAACTCTTTTCTACTAACTCCCTTTAGTAAGTCACGGCCTCATCTTACCAGAGGCACGGCTGGGACTCGCTCCCGCTCCACGTGATTTCTACTCATTCTAGCCTATTGGACTCGGTTATGCTGGATTCGGAACCCTTGGCCATGTGAGTATATAATCTCTCTCTTGGGTACCCTCGGGTATAGCCCTCATCCGCATGCACTCTCACGGGCTACACCACTTCTCTCTCTTATACTCATGCCGCTCTCTCAATGCGGCGTACATGCTAGAATACTCTACCCATTACTCACGGGTTCCCCATCGCACAACCTACTATATTATCTTTTTATACTCTACTCTTTCTCTAATGCATAATTAATGCATATGGATGATTCATGCTCATTAATGCACTTATGAAATGCAATTATGCTATGTAGCAATAATTAAGGTTCTTTACTCTTTCTCATGCATTTCTCAAGCATTTCATCATACAACTCATGTGCATCTAAAACTTTACTTTAACTATAACTATTCTCTTTTCTTTAATCATCCAAAAATGGGAGAAAACTCTCTCATACTCTCTAAATTCCTGTCAAATAAATTCACTCCCATAAGGTTTGCTCAAAATTCACTCCACTTCTATCAACACAACTCAACATCATAGAAGCTCAACACTTCTTAAACTCAAACATATTCAATAATCATACATAACTACTAACTTCATCTCATCTCATCTCAACAAACATAATACATACACAATCTCTACTCAAATGAATTCTTAAATCTCAACTTAGGTTGGATTTACTTACCTTTAATGAAGAGATTTCACTAATACTTTTCCTTAGTACCTTGTCCTTTCTCTACAACTTTAAACCATAAAACCATAAGACTTCAAGAATACAAATATAAGCAAATTTATATCTAAAGCAAGAATCCTTACCTTAGGATGCTTTAGATGAAATCTCTACTAACAATTATCCAAAAGCTCCCTAAAACTCCTTATAAATCTTAGAAGATTGAATGGAGAATTGAGAGATATTAGAGAATGGGTATGGCGGTGGAAATGGGTGAAATAAAGGGTTCTCTACACTTAACCCTTTTTAGCTCATATTATAACCATCATTTCCCATTTTACCCTTGCTTTTCCTTGGAAATTCCATCTATATCTTTTGATTCTTTGCAAATACACCTTCATCTCCAACACATTCTCTACTAAATTTCCTTACATTTTACTCCCCACTTTTCCAACTAATTAGGGGTAGAAAAGTCATTTTTACCCCTATGATGAATTATTTAGAAATCTCAAGAAACTTTTCTGCCATCCCGTCACCGCGGCGAAGAAATTCCGTCACCTTGGCGAAAACTTACAGAATCGACACTACCATTCCAAAGCCAACGTCGCCGCGGCGAAGACTATTCTTCGCTCCAGCGAAGACTGTTCTTCCAAAATTCCTCAAGTCTCAACCAATTTCAAGGCACACACTCAACCATGACAACATACAAACTCAATTGAAGCTGAATCAATGAACATTTAAGTAATACAGTAAATCTTAAGTACATACCTCAAGTGGGGCGTTACAATTCTCCCCCCTTAAAAGAATTTCATCCTCGAAATTCACATGAATAACTCCGAGTACCGATTCTGCATGTCTTGTTCCGTCTCCCATGTAGCCTTTTCTACTTTGTGATTCCTCCAAAAAACCTTCACTAGCGGAATACTCTTGTTCCGGAGTTCTTTAACCTTCCGATCTAAAATCTATACTGGACGCTCCTCGTACATGAGATTCTCTGCGAAATCAACATCTTATATACTCAAAATATGGGAGGGATCACTTACATACTTCCGCAGCATCGAGACATGGAAAACGTCATGTACCTTGTCCATACTAAGTGGTAGTGCTAATCTGTAGGCAACCTTTCCAATTCGTTGCAATACCTCAAATGGACCAATATATCTCGGTGCTAACTTCCCTTTGCTCCCGAAGCGCATTACTCGTTTATAGGGGGAAACTTTCAAAAATACCTTATCACCCACTTGGAACTCCACTTCTTTTCTCTTTAAATCGGCATAACTTTTTTGTCGATCTTGGGCTTGCTTCATTCTGTTCCTGATTAATTTTACATCCTTTATCATTTTCTGAGTCACCTCTGGCCCAAGAGCTGTACTCAACTCACTATTTTCACCGATCTCATCCCAATATAGTGGAGACCTACATCGTCTACCATACAAAGCCTTGTAAGGCGCCATTTTAATTGTAGACTGGTAACTGTTGTTGTAGGCAAACTCCACCAAAGGTAACATTTCATGCCATGACATTCTATAATCCATACAGCAGGCTCTCAACATATCCTCTAGCACCTAATTTGTTCTCTTTGTTTGGCCATCCGTCTGAGGATGATAGGTAGTACTGAATGCCAAACGGGTACCCAAATTTCTCTGTAAACTAGTCCAGAAAGTTGAGACAAACCTAGAATCTCTATCTGATACTATTGTCTTGGGCACACCATGTAATCTGACTATCTCCTTTATTTAAATCTGATCCAATTGATCTGATGTGGTACTCTCCTTTACTGGAAGGAAATGGGCGGACTTAGTCAATCTATCCACGATCACCCATATAGCATTATAACCTCTCTGTACTTTAGGGAGACCTATGATAAAATCCATCGAAATGCTCTCCCATTTCCATTCTGGAATACTAAGTGGTGAAGCAACCCTGACGGCCTTTGGTGTTCTACTTTTACGTGCTGGCAAGTCAGACATTTAGCTACAAACTCTGCAATGTCTTTCTTCATACCTGGCCACCAATAGCCTTTCTTTACGTCTTGATACATCTTGGTTGCTCCAGGATGAGCAGTGTATAGTGCGTCATGCGCCTCCATAAGAATTCTCTTTCTCAACTCACCATTCNAGTGGTGAAGCAACCCTGACGGCCTTTGGTGTTCTACTTTTACGTGCTGGCAAGTCAGACATTTAGCTACAAACTCTGCAATGTCTTTCTTCATACCTGGCCACCAATAGCCTTTCTTTACGTCTTGATACATCTTGGTTGCTCCAGGATGAGCAGTGTATAGTGCGTCATGCGCCTCCATAAGAATTCTCTTTCTCAACTCACCATTCTGAGGGATACACAATCGATTCTGAAAATAGAGGACACCATCCACTAAGTGAAACTCTACTACCTTGCCCTCATATACTTGCTGAACTATTCTCTGACACCACTCATCAGCCACTTGCTTACCTCTGACTTCCTCCAATAAAGTAGACTGAACCTCTAACTTGACAATCCTTCCCGGAATCACTTCAATCTGCTCTTTACACAACTCTTCTATCAACTTTTTCTACGTAGTGAGCCGAGACAAATAAGCTTTTCTACTCAAGGCATCGTCTACTACGTTGGCTTTCCCCGGTTGATACTTGATCTCACACTCATAATCCTTAACCAGCTCTAACCACATTCTCTGTCTCATATTCAACTCCTTTGGAGTGAAGAAGTACTTTAAACTCTTATGATCGGTGTAGATATTACTCTTGGCACCATAAAGATAATGACTCCAAATCTTTAAAGCAAAGACCACGGCTGCCAACTCTAGGTCATGCGTAGGGTATCTTGTTTCATACTCTTTCCATTGCCGAGAGGCATATGCGATCACCCTACCTAACTGCATTAACACAGCACCAAGTCCTTGCAGAGAGGCATCTGTATGAATGTCATAATCTACACCATCCTGTGGCAACACTAACACTGGAGCTGTTGTTAACCTCTTTTTCAACTCTTGGAAACATTCCCCACAAGCTTCTGACCATACAAAAGGAGTCTTCTGTTTGGTAAGAGCTGTCAATGGTTTAGCCAACTAGGCAAACCCTTCAACAAATCATCTGTAGTAACCTGCCAAGGCTAAGAAACTTCGGACCTCTTTTACTGTCTTCGGCCTCTGCCATTCAAGAATTGCCTTTATCTTACTCGGATCTACTGAAATCCCTTCCTTTGACACAGTATGGCCCATAAATATTACTTGATCGAGCCAAAACTCACACTTCAAAAATTTAGCATACAACTGCTTTTCTCTCAACCGTTGTAGCACTATTCTCAAATGTTCCTCATGCTCTTCTCTCGATTTGGAATAAACCAAAATATCATCAATGAACACTACAATGAATTGATCTAGATAGTCATGGAATACCCGGTTCATTAAATCCATAAAAACTGCTGGGGCATTTGTCAAGCCAAACGGCATCACTACAAACTCATAGTGCCCATACCTTATACGGAAAGCAGTCTTAGCTATATCTTGCTCAGCCACTCTTACTTGATGGTACCCTGACCTCAAATCAATCTTGGAGAATACTGCTGCTCCCTTCAACTGATCAAACAAATCATCTATTCGAGGTAACGGGTACTTATTCTTCACTGTCACCTTATTCAACTCTCTGTAATCAATACACATCTGTAGTGATCCATCCTTTTTCTTTACAAACAGAATTGGGGCTCCCCAGGGAGAATGACTCGGTCGGATAAAACCTTTATCTAAAAGCTCTTGGAGTTGCTTCTTTAATTCTTAAAGTTCTGCTAGGGCCATTCGGTAAGGGGCTTTAGATATAGGTGCTGTTCCTACTGCTAGTTCAATACTAAACTCAACCTCCCTTTCCGGTGGCAAACCTGGTAAGTCTTCCGAAAACACATCTAAAAATTCCCGAACTGTTGGCACCCTTTGCATTTCTGACTGTGGAACATCACCACTCTGTACTACATGAGCAATGTATCCAGAACACCCCTTTCTCAACATCTTTCTAGCCTTTACACTACTAATCAACATACTCAACTAATGGCCCTCTCCAAAACTAAACTTATCTCCACTATCGAAATTAAATCTCGCTTTCTTCTTCCGACAATCAATTTCTACTCCATACCTCCCTAGTAAATCCATGCCTAATATCACATCAAAGTCGAGCATATCAAAAACTATTAAATCAACTGCTAACTCTCGACCATGGATCACTACGGACTCTCCTAATAACATCTCTTGTGTCAGCACACTAACCCCATCGGGCAACTCTATCTTAATGGGTTGACTCACTCTAATAGGTTTCACATTTAATCTCTCTATCATTCCATGAGATATAAAAGAATGGGTGGCTCCAAAATCAATTAAAGCATATAAAGGAACAACATGAAATAACAACTGCCCAGTTACAGCTGATTGATTAGCTTTGGCTTCACCTTGTGCCACTGTAAATACTCTAGCATTTGTACCTCTAGGAATCTGAACCATCAGTGGGAGGGGAGCTTTACAATCCCTCATCAGATGCCCTGGCTGTCGGCACCTGTAACACACGTTTTGGTCCCTCAAACACTCTCCTAAATGGTTCCTCCCACATTTAGCACAAGGGAGAAACCCTTCTATCCTGGGCCGCTTATTCTGCCAATCTCTTCTATTCTTTCTTGGTTGGAACTTCTTCTTGGCCCTAACTTCTCTGTTCTTTGTAGCCTATACTCTCTCCCTTGGTAAGGTGGTGGATGGCTCACTAGATACTGTTAGAGCCAACCCTTCTGCAATATATTTGTTCACATAAATCTCTGCCCTCAACACCCGTGTTAAAGCCTCACTATAGGTATGAGGGGGCTGGGCGCCTGTCATTACATCTCGGGCAATATCTGATCTAACCCTTTGCACAAACTTGTCTCTCTTTAACTCTGGTGTGTACACTATCCCAGGTGCAAAGCGAGCAACGGAGTTGAATCTTACTGAATATTCTTTCATGTTGCTAGTCCCTTGCTTCAAATTAATAAACTCTTGGACTTTCTCATGTATTTGATCTTTTGTTCGGTACTCGGCCTCAAACAATCTTCTGAATTCCTCCCAGGTCATCGAGGCTATATCATGAGTCTCCTCCATTAATTCCCACCAAATTCGGGCATCTCCCTTAAATAAGAAACTGGCATAGCTGATCATTTCTCTATCATTCAGGGGAAACAGTGCCGCAGTCCGCTTTACGGACTTAAACCACTCCTCTGCCTCTAGTAGATCCCTATTACCCTTAAACGCTGGCGGCTGGTGCTGATTTACAAGCCCCTGAAAAGTCGTTTTTGTGATAGCCACTTTCTACTCAAATACTCATATCATATCTATATAAAATAAAATATAAAATAGTATAAAGAGTTGGGCCCAAAATTTTTTTTATTAACAATACATTCTTTACACCAAATTTGTATCATGTACAAAAGTATCCAAACATGATGGACAGTGTAACCACTTCTCTTCGCGTGCCGACGTCCATCCAACCGTGTCCTCACCTAATCCTGCAAAACATAGGAAACAACGGGGTGAGTACTAAAACAATGCTCAGTAAGTAAATCCTCTGCCCGTCTAACCCCAAACTCCTCTCTAATTCTTTCCTCACAAATTCTCATTACATCTCTCTTTTGTACTTCTCGTTTCTCTTTTTAGAACTCTTTTCTACTAACTCTCTTTAGTAAGTCACGGCCTCATCTTACCAGAGGCACGGCGGGACTCGCTCCCGCTCCACGTGATTTCTACTCATTCAGCCAATCGGACTCGGTTATGCTGGATTCGGAACCCTTGGCCATGTGAGTATATAATCTCTCTTGGGTACCCTCGAGTATAGCCCTCATCCGCATGCACTCTCACGGGCTACACACTTCTCTCTCTTATACCATGCGCTCTCTCATGCGGCGTACATGCTAGAATACTCTACCCATTACTCACGGGTTCCCCATCGCACAAATACTATATTCTCTTTTTATACTCTCTTCTCTAATGCATAATTAATGCATATGGATGATTATGCTCATTAATGCACTTATGAAATGCAATTATGTATGTAGCAATAATTAAGGTTCTTACCTTTCATGCATTTCCAAGCATTTCATCATACAACTCATGTGCATCTAAAACTTTACTTTAACATAACTATTCTCTTTTCTTAATCATCCAAAAATGGGAGAAAACTCTCTCATACTCTTAAATTCCTGTCAAATAAATTCACTCCCTAAGGTTTGCTTAAAATTCACTCCACTTCTATCAACACAACTCAACATCATAGAAGCTCAACACTTCTTAAACTCAAACATATTCAATAATCATACTAACTACTAACTTCGTCTCATTTCATCTCAACAAACATATACTACACAATCTCTACTCAAATGAATTCTAAATTCAACTTAGGTTGGATTTACTTACTAATGAAGAGATTTCACTAATACTTTTCCTTAGTACCTTGTTTTCTTACAACTTTAAACCATAAAACCATAAGACTTCAAGAATACAATATAAGCAAATTTATATCTAAAGCAGATCCTTACCTTAGATGCTTTAGATGAAATCTCTACAACAATTATCCAAAAGCTCCCTAAAACTCCTTATAAATCTTAGAAGATTGAATGGAGAATTGAGAGATATAGAGAATGGGTATGGCGGTGGAAATGGGTGAAATAAAGGGTTCTCTACACTTAACCCTTTTTAGCTCATATTATAACCATCATTTCCCATTTTACCCTGCTTTTCCTTGGAAATTCATCTATATCTTTTGATTCTTTGCAAATACACTCATCTCCAACACATTCTCTACTAAATTCCTTACATTTTACTCCCCACTTTCCAACTAATTAGGGGTAGAAAAGTCATTTTTACCCCTATGATGAATTATTTAGAAATCTCAAGAAACTTTCTGCCATTCCGTCACGCGGCGAAGAAATTCCGTCACCTTGGCGAAAACTTACAGAATCGACACTACCATTCCAAAGCCAACGTCGCCGCGGCGAAGACTATTCTGCTCCAGCGAGACTGTTCTTCCAAAATTCCTCAAGTCTCAACCAATTTCAAGGCACACACTCAACCATGACAATACAAACTCAATGAAGCTGAATCAATGACATTAAGTAATACAGTAAATCTTAAGTACATACCTCAAGTGGGGCGTTACAATTCTCCCCCCTTAAAAGAATTTCATCCTCGAAATTCACATGAATAACTCCGAGTACCGATTCTGCATGTCTTGTTCCGTCTCCCATGTAGCCTTTTCTACTTTGTGATTCCTCCAAAAACCTTCACTAGGGAATACTCTTGTTCGGAGTTCTTTAACCTTCCGATCTAAAATCTATACTGGACGCTCCTCGTACATGAGATTCTCTGCGAAATCAACATCTTATATACTCAAAATATGGGAGGGATCACTTACATACTTCCGCAGCATCGAGAAATGGAAAACGTCATGTACCTTGTCCATACTAAGTGGTAGTGCTAATCTGTAGGCAACCTTTCAATTCGTTGCAATACCTCAAATGGACAATATATCTCGGTGCTAACTTCCCTTTGCTCCCGAAGCGCATATACTCGTTTATAGGGGGAAACTTTCAAAAATACCTTATCACCCACTTGGAACTCCACTTTTTCTCTTTAAATCGGCATAACTTTTTGTCGATCTTGGGCTTGCTTCATTCTGTTCTGATTAATTTATCATCTTATCATTTTCTGAGTCACCTCTGGCCCAAGAGCTGTACTCAACTCACTATTTTCACGATCTCATCCCAATATAGTGGAGACCTACATCGTCTACATACAAAGCCTTGTAAGGCGCCATTTTAATTGTAGACTGGTAACTGTTGTTGTAGGCAAACTCACCAAAGGTAACATTTCATGCCATGACATTCTATAATCCATACAGCAGGCTCTAACATATCCTCTAGCACCTAATTGTCTCTTTGTTTGGCCATCCGTTGAGGATGATAGGTATGTACTGAATGCCAAAGGGTACCCAAATTTCTCTGTAAACTAGTCCAGAAAGTTGAGACAAACCTAGAATCTCATCTGATACTATTGTCTTGGGCACACCATGTAATCTGACTATCTCCTTAATATAAATCCGAGCCAATTGATCCGAGGTGGTACTCTCCTTTACTGGAAGGAAATGGGCGGACTTAGTCAATCTATCCACGTCACCCATATGCATTATAACCTCTCTGTACTTTAGGGAGACCTATGATAAAATCCATCGAAATGCTCTCCCATTTCCATTCTGGAATACTAAGTGGTGAAGCAACCCTGACGGCCTTGGTGTTACTTTTACGTGCTGGCAAGTCAGACATTTAGTACAAACTCGCAATGTCTTTCTTCATACCTGGCCACCAATAGCCTTTCTTTACGTCTTGAACATCTTGGTTGCTCCAGGATGAGCAGTGTTAGTGCGTCATGCGCCTCCATAAGAATTCTCTTTCTCAACCACCATTCTGAGGGATACACAATCGATTCTGAAAATAGAGGACACCATCCACTAAGTGAAACTCTACTACCTGCCCTCATATACTGCTGAACTATTCTCTGACACCACTCATCAGCCACTTGCTTACCTCTGACTTCCTCCATAAAGTAGACTGAACCTCTAACTTGACAATCCTTCCGGAATCACTTCAATGCTCTTTACACACTCCTTCTATCAACTTTTCTACGTAGTGAGCCGAGACAAATAACCTTTTCTACAAGGCATCGTCTATACGTTGGCTTTCCCGGTTGATACTTGATCTCACACTCATAATCCTTAACCAGCTCTAACACATTCTCTGTCTCATACAATCCTTGGAGTGAAGAAGTACTTTAAACTTTATGATCGGTGTAGATATTACTCTTGGCACCATAAAGTAATGAATCCAAATCTTAAAGCAAAGACCACGAAAGCCATTTTCGTCTATGGATCACAGTCGTTTCACAGCCACATCTTTGACCATGAAATGGCATAAAAATAACTAGATTTGGTTGTTTCCGGCCATGGATCTAGAAAAGGTCTTAACAGCGCACGGCTGGCCAGATCCTGCTGGTCATACGCCATTACGGTGACTACTGCTGGCAACTGGCGATGGTGGCCGACGGTCGACGATGGCTACAGGTACTTTGTTAACTTTTAAACTTTTTTATAATTTGGGTGTTTTAGCTAATTTCTCAAATATAAAGGGGTTGGGTAATTGTTATTTGGTAGACATTTAAGGGCAATTATTTCCGAAATGGTATTTAATTAGGGGCAAAATAGGTATAAAAAACAGATTACTTGGTCATCTTTTAATAACAGCTCTTGGGGAGGGTATTTGATTACCCCTTACATTACCAATAGTAAACATTATTTGCCAATGTTTTAAAACCCGACCCGCTCAATTTAATCGGGACTTGGAAGCTTCAACATGTCGAATTTATATTTTTCCTATTCACCCAAAACCCTAGGATTTGGAAGGATGATCGGAGAACAATTGACGGCCAGGATTTTGGGGCTTTTAAAGAGAAAGTGCCGGTGAATGCAATGGTAGTGACGGAGTTGATTTCCGATGAGTAAATTGATCGAAAATCGAACAAAACTGGCAGCGGCAACAACCGGCTTTTGTCGGCGATTGGCCAGGCTAACGGGGTGGGGTGAGGTGGATTTTTGTCGGGAGGAAGAGGGAGTAATTTCTGGGTGATGGGGAGGGTTGTTGACGCCGACGTCGATAAGATCTGGCTTGAAAGGCCGACGTCGGCGTCGGTGAGATCTGGTCGAAATTGAACCTATTTCTGCCAAATCTTGGGTATATTTTAAGGGGAATTGGTTCAAGGGACGATTGGGGTTGCATCTGGGGTGTCGCCAGCCGTTTGTATTTGTGGTGTGTTTGCTAAATTTCAAACCTATAGAGATTTAACTGTAATTTTTAAGGATGTATTTGCTGAATTTTAAAAGTTTTTTCAAACCGATTAAACCAGTCAACCCGAGACCCAGCAACTTTGCCGGGTTTCACCTCGACTTGGGTTTTAAAACATTGTTATTTGCAATAAAAGATACCTGTAATATTTCATTAGTTGCAAACCAAACAATGGAATTTTGCAAAACAAACGAAGATTACTCCCATTATCCTATATTACCCCGATCCAAACGCACCTGAGGAGCTATTTTAACTCCTCAAACTTGTAAAATGTCCCGACAACGCTAGTAGAAATACACACTTTACATCTTCCTACCGTCACTTTTTTTATTGAAGTTTAAATAGATTTTTACCTGCACAAGTATTGCAATAATTTTTTGTAACTTAAAACAAAGGCTGAACAACTTACACCTACCCAAAGTTTGCCATAAAGACAAATTGGTACCCAAAAGGTTTAGAAATGACAAACAAATAATTTTTGTCATATTCTATTAGGGATTTCCGTCTACTAAAAGACAATATAGTAATTTCATCTACAACCGTATCCATTCTCTTCTATTCTCTTTATTTTTTTTTCCTTCACTTCCTCCTCTCTTTTTCATCTCTCTATTTCCCTCTTTCTTCTTCTCTCTTGGATTAAACCAAAAAAAATTTAGTGGATCACAGTCATAAAAAAGATAACACAGCCACCAGAAACAAACAACCAATTTGATCTCTAGAAAAGTGTAGACAGACAAAGAGATACACCATGGTTTTCAATAACAAAACAAAAAGATGGCCAAAATCGATGGAATCCATCAACCCAAGCCTGTTTGTAAACCCTCTTGCCTAATTGATCATTTTTTGATCAGATTTGGCATTTTTTCGCGAAGTGTGGTGACAAACAGTAGCATTGGCCCTTGCTGGCGCGCACTGGGAATGGAGGTCGGTGACTAGACCTTTTGTTGAGCATGTTGTGTGCATGCTGGAAATTGTGGGAGCTTTGAGGAGAGACAGCGACTGAAAAACACAACCCACACAAGCAAACAACACTTTAATAACAAGATTTTCAACAATAAACTCCAAAAGAGCCCAAGATCATCCACAAAGGAGTGGCGGCCTGTTGGGTTGATTGGGAAATTTTCACTAACAGTTAGAGGGCGAGCAAATACTGAGTGCTAGACAACAAACAACAAGTGGGGAGGAGCGATGGGAGGTTGGGTTTCAAAGAGGGAATGGTGGAGATTAGAATGGTAGTGGAATGGTGGATTTTTGGTGTGAATATCGACCAGAATCCGGCCTCAAATATGGGTAAACGCGAGGAATAACGGTGGCCGCATTTTTGCAATTAATAGGTGCACCGGTGTCGGGATTAGGTGGGTTCAGTGAGGGAGGGCCAGGAGGGTGGATGGAGGAGGTTTAGGGTGGAAAATGGCTAGAAAAATAGCCAAAACATCGGTGGTAGAGATTGCCAATGTACGCTACCGAGAAGAAGAAGATGTTAAGGGTATTCCAGTCTTTTCCACCATTGTTGTCCTTCAGTAGATAGAAATTCCTAACAGAATTGACGAAAAGTAGCTATTTGTCATTTTCAAACATTTTGGGTACCAATTTGTCTTTACAGCAAACTTTGGGTAAGTGTAAGTCGTTTTCCCTAAAAATAATAGTAAAAAAATCAAATAATATTTCAAAATAATACATAAAAGTTTTTTAATTTTCTTAAAACTCTTCCAATTTTTTTTTTTTAAATATCGTTACAATCTTAAAAATTAAATTTCTAAAACTCCTTGAATTTTTAAAAATATTTGAGAAAAAAAAAAAATCAATTGATATCAATGTTATGCATGGGATTACAATCGTGATCAAAGGGTCATTGCTATAATCTTAGGTGGCGTTTACTTTGTGGAATGCATGAGAATGGTAATGAGGATGGGCATGGAGGTGGGGATGGGAATGGGAATGTGAATGTGAATGGAAATATGTGAAAGAATAAAATATGATTACATCATTTATTTGTAACACTGAATAGTGATGGAATGAAAAAGAAATTATGCTTTTGAAAGAAAAAGATAAAAAAAAAAAAAAACCTCAAATTTAAATTAATATATGTATACTTTAATATAATCTAATCTATTAAAAATTACTCATAATTTATAATATTTTATTAAATATGTAAATTTAATTTAAATATTATAAATAAAAAATATAATAATAATTAATTTTTATTTAATAAATATAAAACTATTATTTATTTAAATAATTTTTTTTTTTGAACCGGTTAAATGCTAGTCAACGTCGTTAGTCAGCAACGTTATTTCATGTTGTCAACTTCACCGCTAGTGTGTGAGACCAATGGTCGATGATCTGCCGATCTAGGCAAGTTCCAGCTACTGAAGATTATTGTATTTGCATAACGCAAAGCAAAAGGTACACCACCGTGCATGACGTCAATCTCAAGATATTCAGCTATGGAAACTTGCCCAGATCAACAAATGGTTGGTCGTAGGTTTTGTACATGCCGACACTGGCGTTGCCGTGTAATTCCAAAAATGGCAGCCATGATGGTGAGCGACGATGACTGTCCTGGGTGAAGTAATGGGGGCATAAACCGTAATTTAATATTTAATTATTTATAAATTAAATAAATTACATTGAGGGTAAAATCGGGAAAAATGACCCATGGGTTTGGGGCTCCAAGGAGCCTCACCTTAATGCGTTAGAGTTGGTTAATAACAATTTTAGGCTGGGTTGGATTTGGGTTTGAATATCTTGGTCCAAATTATTTTAGAGGGGTATGAGAATGCTGGCTTTGACCTTAACCTGCCCCATTGCCCAAAAATATATAAATATGAATAATAACTATATATAATATTTAATATGAAAATTATAAGTATTATTTATAAAAATATTATATTATTTACTTTTTTTTTTATTTTTTTTTTGTCAAACAAAAGTAAACCCTACATCACAACCTTATCCCCCCATTGACTTACTTCAAATTTATTTATTATCATCTTCTTCACTTGTGAATCTGAAAATCAAATATGTAATTAAATTGTTTAATCTATAATTACTAACATCATATATTTTATTCAACTTTATAATTGTATGAACAGTCAACTTATATTAAATTCTTTTCTTGTTATATTGTCAAATTATGTAGTTTAGGTTATTAATTATGATTTTATGTTATTTAGAATCAGATTTATTAAATATTATACTTAAAAATTCAATATTATTTTATTTCTTTTGTTTATGATTTGTTTGGAAAATTTTTGTGGTAAACTTATTAAACTTTGAAAATAAATTTTATATTAGATAGTTAAAATATTTATTTGTTGTTTTGATTAATTTATTCTAATAAATAGTTGGTAAATATTGTGTTAGATTTAATTATATATATATCTATATATATCTATATATATATCAGATTCTTTAAGAGAGTTTGTACATAAAGTATTACTTTTGACATTATAATATGAAATTTCTAGTCAAGCTTATGATTTATTTGTGATGGTTGTTGATCGGTAAGTTCAATGACGTGAAATTGTGATAGAAATGCTTGTTCATGAGTCTAGAAATCGAGATTTCGGAAAATTGGTTTTTCATCTTTAAAAATAAATATATGATCCTAATTAAAAATCTCTAAAATCTAAGGACATGTTCGATATCTTAGCGTGCAATAATTGATTGTTGTAGATTCATATTATTGTGTTCAAAGAAAGGTTTTTTTGATGTTGAATTGAGAAAATGTTGAAGATGAATAAGAATAGTAGAAAATTTGGAGCCTAAGTTTGAGTTGGGGCTTTTTTTGCAGCTCTTTTTAATCACATGAAATTTAATAATTTAAGTGGTGTTTGTTTTTTATCTGAAAACTGAATGCATCTGTTATCTTAATAAACATGAATATACAAGTCAAATCAATATGATTTATTTTTATTTTTTATTATTCAATGCCTGATTATAAGTATTGAATTTCTTTACCGAATTCGTGAAGAGATGGGACTAGCTATACAAGGCCACATAGCCCAAAAAATCTGCACAATCCAAAGGAGCCCATGCAAATAAGAACAAAAACGGGTGCCGCCAGCCCACCCAACCTTCCCACGGACCCAGTCCAAAAACTTGTCTAGCAACAACCCACTCAAACGAAACTCGCAGACAGAAGCCCAGGCAAAAGAGAGCAAACGACTGACAAAGCAAGCCCATGCAACTGCCCACGCACGCAGCCCACAAAGCCTGCCCACTCAACCAGCCCACTTAACAGCCCACACACAAACCAATTCTCACTACCCAAACAAACCACCCACATACACATCAACAAAATCCCAGGCCCAACACCAATCAGCCCACCAAAACCCTTATGAAACAGTCCAGTAAAAACCTCCCAAAGCCATCTTCTTAAAAACCCAACCCACCTCCATTAAATCCAAGCCCAAGGGGACTCCATGCCCAAAGCCCGTAACCATAAATAAAAAGTAAAACCCACTCATCCAAAACACCATATGAACCTTCAGGAACCAAAACCCCGCACCCTCAATAGACCCCTTAATCATCCATTTCCCCCTTCTCACAAACTTGGACACCAGATGCCGCATAAAAACTATGGAAAAAAACACAGCCCATTGCTAAACCTTCTTAAGTCTCTTTGGAGACTGGAACATAGAGGACTTTAAAGTGGGACCTTTCTCATAATTAGCTGCAAATTGAATGGAAGAGGCAACAACCCAATTACAAATAGGAGCTTAGAGGCTGGAGAAATAAGCCGCCATTGAGGAACAGAAGATTAGTTCTTATTATAATAGTATTCATTTGTCATGAATCAATTGAAATGATACAAAGCAAAAAAGCCATACTGGAGGGATTCGTAGTTGATAGTTTATATGACATCAACTTATAATATTCTTCAATTGCAAACACAAATCAGATTGCTAAGTTTGACATAAGCTATGTTCGTCTTATTTTTCCCCATTATATTATGTTGCTTTTGTATAAAATTTGGTAAAGAAATTATGATATATTAAAGAGAAGGGAAAAAAAAACTATTACATATAAATACAATTAAAAAAACTTCGTATTTTTATTTGCCAACCAATTACATATAAAACCAAACAAGGGTAGCCACTAATTGTGGTGTAATTGTTATATTTCTCAGGACTCGTATGATTCATTTGTATGAAGTAAGAGGTTTTTCTATGATTGAGTGAAATTAGTACTTGGTTTAACCATGCATTTTGCACGGTGTAAAATCATATATAATTTATTTGAATCGTGACACGTTACCAACTTATCAGACAATTAAAGATCTGCGTGTCTTAAATTAAATGGTGGTGTCTTTTATGTAAAATAGAAGTGGACTAAATAATAATTTGCCTTTTCATTGTAATATCTCCCGTAACCATTGTAAAAAAGTCAAGTATTGTAAAAAAAAACAATCCAAAGTAAAAAAGGTTAGTCTTGTATTTAATACCTCATTTATGAGTGTTTGTCTCCTTTTATCTATAAATAAAGGCTTTCCCCTTCTCGGGAGGAGGAGGACCTCTTAAATTTTGTATCAATTTAAAATTGTCAACGATAAGACTTATCCATTAGTCAAAATTACTTTTTCTAAATTAAGAGTTTCTAGGTCATTGAAAACATTTTTTCGTTTATAGGATTTCTTATATAAAATATTATTTTATAAGTTTCACCTTTGCTTTTCATATAATATAAATTCATAATTTATAGAATGTGTATATAATGACAACAAAATGACATGACCATATAAAAAGTTAAAAACTCTACCGTGAAGAATTTTTTATGAAATAATCTTTAAAACGAAGTTGGATACAATTACACGTGTCTCATGAGTTAGGCTTGCATATTATTGAAACCCAAAATTATTTGTTTTGGACTACCCAACTTAGTCTGTAGTCTCAAAAAGGGATACATTATTCTCCGTGGGGTATTGGCCCCCACCCTATTCCTTTCGTTTTTCCACTCTTTCAGTCGATAATGGACCTTCATTGTGAAAAATCATGAAACTTTTTCAAAGCGTATTCTTCACCATCTATCATTTGATGAGGTGAGGTGGATAATTTGATTGAGAATCTCGTGCATATGTGGCCAAAACATGAAAAACCCACCCAAATGCACAACCTATTCCCTTCGTTTTTCCCCTTTTTTCTACCTGTTTACTAATGTGTTTACTTTTATTCTTTCTCTGTGTCTACTTGTGTTCTTTGTTTACTTTTGTGTCTACTTATGTTCTTTGACGTGTTCTTCCTCCGACTGTGTGTTTTGATGTTTTTTTCTTCCTTTGATTGTGTGTTCTTTGTCCACTTCTATTCTTTTTTTGATTGTTAATTGTGTTCTGTCATTTTCTACGTCTATTTTGTTCTTTCTATGATGTTTAACTTGTGTGTTCTTCCTCTGATTGTGTATTCTTTGTCCACTTTTGTGTCTACTTATGTTCTTTCTCTATGTCTACTTTAGGTCTACTTCTGTACTTTGATGTGTTCTTCCTCTGATTGTGTGTTTTGATATTGTATTCTTCCTCTGATTGTGTGTTCTTTGTCTACTTTTGTTCTTTTGTTTTATTGTTAATTGTGCTCTCTCATTTTCTGTGTTCACTTTTGTTCTTTCTATGATATTTTACTTGTGTGTTCTTCTTCTAATAGTGTGTTCTTTCTCTGTGTCTACTTGTGTTCTTTCAAGTCTAGACGAGTTCACAATAGAACATCCATAGAAAGATGATAAGGCAAAGCAGCATATGTATGATCGAGTTTTTGATGGCTATGTCACCCAAGATGATGTCGTTGAGGATACACAGGCAAATTTGATTTTCTTTTGATAATTTATATCTTATCATATGGCATCTACATGTGGTAACCTTTTAATCAACTAATATTTTAGTATGTTCATAATACAGTACTTAGTTTAATCTGCATTATAAAACCATCAATTCAATTAGCTTATCAACACAATCAAACCCATCAATTTCTTAAATAAAACCCAACCAATCAGGCCTTAATAATAACAATCATCCACCCTAACAATAAAACCCAACAACCTAATATAAATGAGCTTCATTCTTCTTATTACAATCCAATTAAGAAGCAAACTCAAGTCACAACATAATCTCATTAAGGCCCAAGAATTTTAAATAAGTAATAAAAGCATATAACACCAAATATTAAGAACAATTTTGTTCCAACCAGCCACCCCTTACTCATTTCCGAATTCAAAACCCCATTATAACATCTTCTTTCTACTCACCCATCAATTAACCAAACCAGGTACACTTCCCTGCATAATCTCCTCAAAATCTTACACCTACATTTTAATCCATAAAAAACCCCAACCACCTTTACCTGCATAATTTGGCCAAAAATGCACTCCATACACGCACAATTTCAGCCCCCAAAACACCAAAATTCCAGCCACGTTATAATCATAAAACTGACCCAAAAATGCAGTTCACACACACAATTTCAGCCGTTACACACATCATAAACATACCCAGCCGAACATAGCAAAATAAATCTCCAATTTAATATAATAGTTTCCTTTCTAAATATTTTCTTTATGCCCTGTTTTGCCATATAAGAGTGATGACATCAACTTATAATATTCTTCAATTGAAAACACAAATCAGATTGCTAAATTTGGCATGAGCTATGTCTATCTTATTTTTCCCATTATCATTAATGAATGTACATAGATTAAGATCATAGCTTGCGTTCCAGTGATCCTCCAAGCCACGATTCATCTAATAACTAAGCATTTTCGTAGCCAACTTAGAGGTCATAATACAAATGTCCTACGAGAGGCCGAATTCCAAATTCAACTGTTGTCTCCTCAGAAGTAGAATGAGCAATTTCTTCCACTAACTTTTTGCCCTTGTACAGGCTCATCCTACCATCTTAATCCTACATAGTACTCGTAGAAGCGTCAGTTTCCTTTGTGGATAACCAAGATTCTTGTTTGTGTAACTGAATGAGACAAATTAAATCCTTTATATCATGAAAGAGTGCAATCAAACAACCTTAACTTCATACTAGCTTGAGTAGATAATTATCTGCAGCAATCTACCAGCTGCTTGACAAATTATACCTCTCTTCCATTTCCATGACATAATTTCTCGCAATCAAATTTTGGTTTTAGTTGTTTAAGTACATAACGCAAGAATCATGCACAATAACTAAAATAAATACTACAACTAGTGAGTTAATTCTTGTCAGTTTATCACCTTGGTTTCAAACAATAGTAGTTTTTTGCTAAGTATACACAAAATTGCCCTTATATGAAATTAAAATAAATTAAACTCTTTTTTTTTCTTTGTAACTATCAGCCTATCAATCTCAAACAAAACCCCACCTTCTTCTTCCCCACATGACTTCTTTCTCTTCAACAACCTATCAAGCCAAATTTTTTCTTTTATCCACACAAGTGTAGTTTTCTCCCCCTATCAGGCCAACAAGCCTCTTTGTTCTTCAATTTTTCAAGTAATACATTTTATATTTGTATTTTTTTTTTTTTTTAAATTTTGAAAGTTCAAGGTTAAATTATAGATTAGGATTTATGAAATTGTCATTGCCATTGAGACCACAAATTGCATCAATTTTTATTTATTTGTAATGATATATTGAAGTTAGAGGAAGTAAGAAGATAATTTTTAAAGTTATTTTGGAATAGACCTTGGGACCACATTATTTTACCCATATTGCCATTTTTTTTTTTATTGGAGAAGATGAGTTCTTGCGACCACATTGCTTTACCCATTTTTATCTTTGTTATATAACAGTGTTTGATTCAAATGGATTTTGGATCTATTTTGTGTTGTCTTTTTTATTTTTTATTTTTTATGGAGAAGATGGGTTCTTGGGACCACATTGTTTTACCCATTTTTATATTTTCTATAAAAAGGTGTTTGATTCAAATGGGAGTTAACTTTAATTGTTTTACAAGTATTATGAAAAGTGGATTTAATTGTGCAAGTGTTTGGTTATTTGAATAGATTTTTTTACACATATCAATTCAATTTTAGCCAATGTATATAATGTAAGATCTTGTTGATGCTGGATTTTGATACCAATGACGTTGCACATGCAAAGTACTAAGGGAGTCTTAGAAATTACACGTGAATGATTATGGAAGTTGAATAGGTACTGTTTTCACAGTAGCATGCAAAGATGTAAAGTAAATGAGACAATAAAGGTTTTATAGTGGTTCAGATGCTTAAAGCGATTTCTACATCCATTGTTTTCTTATATAGTAGTGTGTTCCTGGTTATTAGCCAAGATTACAAGAGGTTGTGAACTACGATTTGGGTTATTGGTGCTTGGTGTTCTTAGTGTTCATAGAGAATATCAAGCTAGTCTCTTTCCTGTGGTGTGTCTTTGATATTTTCTCTGTTGAATTTAGAGTGTCTGATCCTGATTTTGTGAGGGGGAGCTGCTTATTTATACCTGCTGAGCTCAAGGTAATGATTACATATCTGCAAGTGGGTTTGGTGCCGTGCAAATCCCTATTGAGATCCCATTGGCTAAGAACTTAAGAAATATCCTTAATTAAATGGTGTTAGGAAACGACCCGGTTGCGCAGCAGAAAAACAAAAATTTTACAACAATGGATCGTTCCTTAGAACCCAAAATCAGGGCACAGAAATTACAGTTTATGTTTTACATCAAGAATCTACAAAAAAGTAAATCTAAAGTTTAGATTCATACCCACGTTGGAGGCTCCACCAATATTGTCTCTGAACGTGTTTGCTACCGATCCAAGTGTAGGATCGAACCGTAAAAGTCCACACGAAGACAATTGCAAGGAACCAAGGAGGGATTTGCTAGATCCTCCTTGGTCTTAAGAAATCAAGAAGAAGAAAAGGGAAATATTTGATTTTTCAATCAAAAAGTGAAAGTGGCGTGGGAGAGAGTGTTTTGTGTTGTGTGTTTTCCTTTTAATCAAATGAACTAATAAAAATCACCATCTTAATTTCACACACACATTCTCTTTTATAGGCAAACTAAGTTGCCCTATTCCCACATGGAATGGGCTTGGGTTCCAACCCAAACACCCCATGTTGCCAAACACTCTCAATTAGATATTTTAATTTAATTCATCATTATCTCAATTAAAATCAATTAATATTTAATTAACATTTAACAATAATGATGATTTAATTAAATATGTGCGAACACACCTTTAACCGTAATTTCACTTATTTAATTTTTTAACAAATTAAATAATAGGCTACGACCTCAGCAAATTTAATTGCACTGTGAAATTACCAAAATACCCCTTCGCCTAAAAAGACGAAAACGCCCTTCTTTCTTCTTGGCTCTTAAATTATCTTCTATGTGTGTGACCCATAGGCTCCTCATCATACCGGTAGTGTATAGTATCGCGATTAACACCAATTAATCGTCTCACTAATACACAGACCAAGATTGGCCCCTAGCAAGGCATCATGGCCACCCGATAGATTCGGATTCAGCAAAGTAGCTACCTGTCAACGATATGGTTACCGTACAATACGATCCTTTCATCATACGTTATCTCGACGAGACGAAGGCATAGAAATAGTGTCAACCTTCGGTTACTCTCGATATTATATATTCAGTTTCTGGACCAATGACCCGTATTATAATCTGGATAGAGCAACAACTCAATCCCACTGTGGCCACAGTTTTAGTGTCATTGCCATATACTGAATTGCGCCGTGAGATAACTTCTCCCGTACCCGGGAGTGATGAATCCTCTGTCAATCCACCATAGTCTTGATACACTCCTTGATATAGCCAATCACCACCGTACTGACAGCTCTGAATAGAACTGCGTTAGGCTAGTGTCAAACTGCACCAATTGATGCACAAGGCGCTCCGGTGATCTCAAGTCTAAGGATCACATGCACCACCATTCGTTAGAGGATTTGTTCCATAGACACTAGGGTTACCATCCATATGGAATCCTCTGGTGGGTCAGTCCAGTGAACTTGTTGCGGTATATCTGCCTACAGCAAGCACCCATGTGTTACACCAGGTTGTCACCAAACAACCTTGACAAGTGAGATCAGACACTGTCTTTCAACAGGGTTGTTCAACACTATGATAGCCTTACCGTATTATCTGTGCCCTTACTTCAGAATAATACTGGGGCTACGGATGTTTCTAGAATGGCCACCATATGTGCTCATGGGGTTCTCACTATCAAGATTTGAAACACTTGATACCCTTGTCATAGTTCTACCATTCTAAGGACATATATCAATACATATTGCAATAATAATGATTTACGTGATATAGAATAAAATGCTTTTTATTGATTAATGAACATTATTACAAAGAGTCAATTATACAATAATTGATTGGCTCTAAGGCATCTACTCTAACAAATGGGGCTTAGACAGGTGTGCGAACCAAATTCATTCATAGACAAAACTTGAGATGGGTAGGTTGTTGACAACTATATTCTTTCTGTCTTGGGTGACGTGGCAGACTCTAGATGGGGCAAATCATTCCCGAACTCTGATTGGTGCTCGTTAACATTAGTTTATGTCAGCCCTGATTTTTTAGGCATAATAGAAGCTCCCCAGTTCTTGAGATTCAAGGATTTGGATCTTGAGAGCTTCATGATTATGCCGCGACCTGACTTGATTTCAAAGATGTTCACCCGAGATGAGAGATGAGGGGCAATCACATTGTTGTGGCCGATTTGATGATAGTTGCTCAATTTGATTTCTGAAATTTTGTCTTGACTTGCGAACTAGTCTTAGATTGTTAATTGTGACTTAAGAGTAAGACATGCGACCTGAGGTGATTGTTTATTGAGATCTGCCTATCTAAGCTTGATCTTGCCTTGAGACATTGGAGAATGCTTTGAATTCAAACTGCCATTCACGAGTTGGAAAACTTAGATTTTCCTATGGTTGAAATTTTTTGAACTATCTTGTTTGGTGTTCGCGTTTGGCATTGTGAATAAATGCCTCTTTTGAAGGACCTCTTCAAATGTATTTGTCACATTTAATTACTGGTATAGTCAATAAAGTAGTCTTTATCTATCATACGTGTCATTGTGCGCATTAAATATTAGCCAGAAACATTAAATGCTGGCCATGCTAAAACGAAATTCTCTTAAGGCGCATTAAATGAGGATGAGATAATTACACCGACGATTGACATTCTCGATAAAGTCATCATCGGTTGGTTTCTGTAAGGTGTGGAAGTTATTCTTTCCATGGATTGATGACACATGGTCGCGATCTATGGCCAAGAATTAACTCCTGCCAAAAATTTGCTTATAAAGGAGTTGTACCATCACCTTCTTTGCATAAAAAACCCTAACTTTGCCCTAAATTTCAGAGAACTTGAATTTTTCCAGAGAGAAAAAAAAACTCTTCTCTCTTTCACCAGTTCATGTGAACCTAATGCTACATTAGAGCACCCACTTCCAGCAATCGTAAGGTAAATAAATTTCTTTCTTTTACTCTTTTTTCACATTTTTGCGATTTTTTATAGTCATGGCGGTTATGGTATCTGGTAGGTTAGGAAAGAAGCATTTCTAGGTAGTGCTTGAGAGAGTCACTTGAAGGCTTAGAAACTTAGGGTAAAGAGTCATAGAGGACCATTTTTGGGAGTTTTTAGGGTTAGAAGGAAGTCAGCCATGGCAGAAACCATTGAGCTTTCCTCTACTTCTTCTGAGTCATCGTATGAAGTAGTTTTTTCAGGGTTTGAGTCTCCCTTGAATGTCGTCCCTTTACAAATGCTAGAACTAGTGGAGTTCCCTAAAATTAGAAGAGCCGGCAGTGAAAACACACACCAACTGAGGACCTCTGTAGGACCTGGAAAGTTGATAAGTTCAACAGTCACGTCGGAAGAGTTACAAAAGGCGTTAGACCAATATGCGATTTCAGAAGAGGTATACTGAAAAAAGTAATACACGGCTTAGGATCCTCCTAAGGGAATGGTTGCGATCTTCGAAGTGATTTTCAAATATGGAGTAAGAATTCCATTCCACCCTTACATATACTTGACGATTTCCAGGTCGTACCATTCCAGCTAATGCCGAACACATATACGATAATAGTTGCTATGTATATATCGTTCTGCGAGCACGAACTCAAAAAGCCAACGGCGTTGGAGCTCGCATGCACCTATGTTTTGAAGAAGAGCAAAGATAATGATTCGTGCTACCTCTCTAAATGATCAGCGATCGAGGGAGGAATATTTGGTCACGCCATCCTAAGTCATTTTCTACTATATCATGTAACTCATAATTATATGTATTAATATATGTCCTTAGAATGGTAGAATCGTGACAAGGGTCAAGTGTTTCAAATCTTGATAGTGAGAACCCTATGATCACATATGGTGGCCATTCTCGAAATGTCCATTGCCCTAGTATTATTCTGACTAAGGACACATATAATATGATAAGACTATCATACCGTTGAACGACCTTGTCGAAAGGCAGTGACTGATCTCACTTGTCAAGGTTGTTTACCGACAACCTGGTGCAACACATGAGTGCTTGATGTAGGCAAGTTCACTGGACAGTCCCACCAGAGGATTCTATATGGATGGTAACCCTAGTGTCTACAGAATAAATCCTCTAATGAATGGTGGTGCATGTGATCCTTAGACTTGAGATCACTGGAGCACCTTGTGCACCGATTGGTGTAATTTGACATTAGCCCAACGTAGTTCTATTTAAAGTTATTAATAAGGTAGTGATTAGCTATATCGAGGAGTGTATCAAGACTATGGTGGATCGACAAAGGATTCATCACTCCTGAGTATGGGAGAATTTATCTTGACAGGCTATTTGCAAGTGTATGAAATTGCACAAGTAGTAAAACTCGAGTAAACGAGTGTTGAATCCCAAGAGAACTACCTACCAAGTACAAAACTAGTCTATTTTATTGCTATTTGATGAAACAGAATTTCAAGAATGAACTAATGAAAAATAAAACAAACTAAAAAGTAAACAAAAGCAAAATTGTATTAATACTTTGGTAAAAAGATCAATAAGACTAAACCTAGGACACATATTTCACACCAATTTAATCCTATGCATTGACAATTATTGCTAACCTAATTAAGCTTATTCTAAAGTCCAAACTCCCTAATATTTCACTAACTTTCTCTTGAACAATTAGCGAATTAACCCTTAAGAAACAACCCAAAATATCTCTAAAGTGGATTTAGAAGCTAAGAGATCATTAAGTTCTATGGAATTTACCAAAGCCTCATAGATCGCGGTAACTTATCTCTAGCGTTCGCTCAATCTATGGTTTTATTACCTTAAACTAATCAGGTTTCATCTCTCGATCTCAACCCAACCCATAAAATCATTCAACTCTCGGGCCCTTAAGAATTAAAAGCATTACACACAATAATAAAACTTAGAATTAATGCTCAATTAAAATTAACAACAATAAGGTCAACACATATTCATAAATTGGGCTACATCTTAAGCCTTAGAAAAGGAATTTAGTTCTTAATTGCAGTAATAAAAACAACCATTGCATTAACAAACATGAGTTCAAGAAAGAAAAATAGAAAAACTCCTCTAATTAGTCAACGACATCTGCAAGAATTCTGATCTCCAAAATAGTAGCCGCTCTTTCTCCTTCTCTAACCTCCCTAAAAACTAAGAAAATACAATAACCCAAACAGGCCTATGATCCGTCGCTGCGGCAATAGAAACGGTGATTGCGGTGATAGTTCTTTCTGTCCCACGAGTATGGAATCTTCAGAATCTAGTGAAGTCATCAACACTAACTTTTTATCTCTCTAAATAAGCTTTCCAATGCCATAAGAATTATCGAATTCCAATTTCTACAGCTCAAGTTATGATAAAAACATCGAAGCATGCTCATCTTGACAAATTTCCAGGTTTTACGTTTCATCTTCAACGTGTCACAACTTTCTCGTTTCAACTCCGATTCTTACATCGTTTGTTCCTACTCGTCACGAATTCCATCGAAATCATTTTTATTTATTCAAATACATCTGTGATCCCATAAAAGGTATTTATGGAGTAATTAACTAAAATTTTACAAATTAAACACATTTTTCCACAAATAATTCAATTAAATCACTAACAAAATATGTATTTTCAAGCTCTTATCATATCTCATAGCACAATTCAATGAATGACAATGACACTAAAGCTGTGGCCACAATGGGATTGGGTTGTTGCTCAATCCAATTTATTATTTCAATTATTGGTCTAGTAACTGAATACAAAGAAATCGAGGATAACTGAGGTTGACATTATTTCTATACCTCAGCTTTGATGAGATAGCAGATGATGAAATGATTTGATTGCACGGTAACCATATCGTTGATAGGTAGCTATTTCACTGAATCCGAATCTATCAGGTGGCCATGATGCTTTGCTAGGGGCCAATATTGGTTTGTGTGTAGTGAGACGATTGATTGGTGTCAATCCCGATACTACTCACTATCGATATGATAAGGAGCATATGGGTCACATACTTAGAAGACAGTTTAAGGATGGTGAATTTTGGAAGGGTATATTCGTCTTTTAGATGAATGGGCATATTGGTAATTTTGCTGTGTAATTAAATTTAGTGAGGTTGTAGCCTATGTCCAATTTTATTATTGGAGTAATTTAGCAAAATTATAAATTTAATTATTAGAGTTAATATTAATATTTAACTAAATAATTAAGTTGGGTTACTATGCAATTCTACCTAAGTTTGGGTTGTTGCTAAACTTGAGGGGTGGAAGGGATATTTCCCTCATTATATAAATGAAGCAAAATTAGGATTTAACCTAATTTCATTCCAGTCGTGGGAGCCTTTTTGAGAGAAGAATTTTCTCTCTTCTTCTCAATTCTCCTTGTTCCAAAATAATAATCCTTAAAGCCAAGAATTAATTCTAGCGAAATTAATTCTTGGTCATTGGCGTATTGTCTTCGTGTGGATGACGTGAGTTCAATTCCATTCTCGAATTGGTTGAAATCACTTTCAGAGACATTGGCGGAGCCTCCAATCGTAGGTACAATCGAATCCTTGTATGGATTTATGTTATTTCAATTTGAGCATGTAAAATATATACACATCAAACCCTGATCTTGGCAAATTCAGAGTAATCGATGAGCGAAAAATTTTTGTTTTTCCGCTACCATCGTTCGTCAATTACTTACACGTCCCCCCTTCTGCTCGCTCTTAAAGAGTCTCTTTTTTCTTTTTACTGTTGATGTAGCTCCTTGATTGTCCATGTACATATTTTTGAATATATATATACATACTTTTTGCCATTTGTGATAATACTTTTAGAATTTAAGCACTTCACTAAATGAATACAAATTTTTCGATCGCATAACTTGTAAAACATTGTAAATAACAAGATTATAAAAACTTGAGATTACGACACAAGTAATTCTTGGGGATGAATGAGAATAATCTTATTGATGGAATTTACAAGTAAAAGCGATTTTAAAAAATTATACAAGAACTTGGAATTTACTAATAATAAGGTTGCAAATGTTCAACATTCCAAGCTTGTGGTACTTTAGAACCATTGAGTGATTTGAGATGATATGTCCTAGGTTGTATCACCTTAGCGACCCGATAGGAACTTTCCCAGTTAGGCCCCAATACCACTACACTTGGTTCTCTTATACCACGAAGGACTTCTTTAAGGATCAGGTCGCCAACCTGAAGTCTCTTCTCCTGACTTTGGAGTCGAAGAACCTCTTAGCTTGTTGTTGATAGGAAGCTATCCTAAACCTTGCTTTGTTGCGATGTTCTTCAATCAAGTCTAAACTTGCATGCATAAGTGTTTCATTGCCTACCTCATTGTAAAATTCTCTCCGAAGGGAGCTAGTCCCTACTTCAACTAAGGCCATTGCCTCGTAGAGATATGCTAGTGAGAATGGTGTTTTTGAAGTAAAAGTTCTCGGAGTTGTTTATATGCCCATAGAACTTCCAGGAGATCATCAGCCCGAATGCCTTTTGTTGCACCAAGCTTGGCCTTCAAAGTGTGCTTAATAGTTTTGTTGACAGCTTCAACTTGTCCATAGCTTGTGGTCTTGCCACTGAGGCGAATTTCTTATGAATCCCCATAATTGCAAAACTGCTTGAACTCCTCATTGTCGAATTTTTTCCCATTATTTGAGATAAGTGTATGAGGAATTTCGTATCACCGCACTATATTCTTGAAGATAAAGTATTTGAGCTTCTTTGTGGTGATCACGGCCAAAGGTTCTACTTTGACCCATTTAGTGAAATAATCCATTGCGACCACAACATACTTGATGCCACCCTTACCGGTTGGCATGGGACCAATGAGATTAATTCCCCACATAACAAATTGCCAAGGGTTGGTCATCATTGTCAATTGGTGGGAAGGAGCTCGCAGGATGTTCCTGAATCTCTAGCATTTGTCACACTTCTTCACAAAGTTATATGTATCTTTGTGAAGCAAGGGCCAATAATATCGTTGTCGGATAATTTTATTGGTGAGAGACTGTGTGGTAGTGTAATTACCACAGATCCCTTTATGTATCTCTCTCATGATGTAGTTTGCATCTTCATCTGTTACACATCAGAGAAAAGGAGTGCTAAATCCTTGTTTGTAAAATTGATCTCCGATTAGGGTGTAACGAGCAACTTTAGTCTGTAGAAGTCTTGCCTTAGTCTTGCTGTTAGGAAGACCCCTTCTTTGAGATACTAAATGATTGGAGTCATCCAAGATATATATTTAGTTGTAGCCACTGTCTTGTTGGGTGAGTTAATGCTAGGAACTTTGATGTATTTGATCGGAATGTTATCCGACACATCGAAGTCTATCAAAGTTCTACGGTGAAGCTATCTTTGCCAAAGCATCCATGATAGAGTTGCTATCTCTCGGGATTTGCTTGATCGTATACTGCTTGAAAGGCTCGAGTATGACCTTGGCATTTTTCAAGTAACTGATCATGTTTTCTTCCTTGGCTTGATTGTAACGACTGATTTCTACTCGTATTCTCATAAAATATACATAGTGAAATACATGTAAAATAGCATAAAAGTTGGGCCCAAATTTTTTTTCTTTTATTAAACATATACATTCTTTATACATAAGCTGTATCATGTACAAAAAACATCAAAAGCAGAGTGGACAGTGTAGCCATTTCCCTTCACTTGCCGACGCCCATCCGACTGTGTCCTCACCTAGGTCCTGCAAAAACATAGAAAACAACGGGGTGAGCACAACTAAGGCTCAGTAAGTAAATCCTCTACTCATCTATCCCCGTAACTCTCTCTCTGATTCTTTCCTTACAAATCTCATTTACTCTCTCTTTTATAATCTCTCTGTTTTCTCTTTCTCGTAACTCTTTTCTACTAACTCTCTTTAGTAAGTCATGGCCCCATCTGACTGGAGGCACGGCTGGGACTCATTCACACTCTACATGTCTTGTACTCATTCTAGCCGATCGGACTCGGTTATGCATGGATTTGGAACCTTTGGCCATGTGAGTATATAATCTATCTCTCGGGTACTCTTGGGTATAGCCCTCATTCGCATGCACTCTCACAGGCTAGACCACTTCTCTCTCTTATACTCATGCTTCTCTCTCAATGCGGCGTACATGCGGGAATACTCTACCCTTACTCACAGGTTCCCCATTGCACAACCTACTGTATTCTCTTGATTAACACTACTTTCTCTTTGTTCTCTAGTGCTCAATTTCTCTTTCTTTTTACTAATAGAGAAGCTTATTCTCAACATTCTCCACTCTTTCTCAAACTAATACTCATAGTGCAACTAATGCACATGGTTGGTTTATGCTCATTGATGCACTTAGGAAATGCCAATATGAAATGTTACAAGAATTAAGGTTCACAATTCATGATCACTTTTCTCTTAGGCATTTCATCAAACAATTCATGTGTATACAAAATCTCTATTATAATTACTACTCTACTACATTCTCTAGCCATCCAAAATTGGGAGAAAACTCCCTCAAACAACCATAAATCCTGTCAAGGAAAACACTTCCAAAATAGGTTTACACAACATCTCCCAAACTTCAACTCAATTTCCACTTCTCAACACACATTCAAACACTTCTCATACATAAAGTATATCCAACCACCTCAAAATAGAATCTCATCTCAACTCAATTTTTTCAACAAGCACAATACATACTCATACATGCATATATCTCTACTCAATTTCTACTCAAAAACTTATTCAAATCTCAACTTGGTTGAATTTACTTACCTTGTGAAAAAAAAGTGACTTCTCTAGCACTTTTCCTTTCCTTTGTTGTCTTGTCTTCTCTCTACAACTCAAAACAACAACAATAGCAATAACAACCAAATAAGACTTCAATATAACTATAAGCAAACTCACATCTAAAGCAAGAATCCTTACTTTAGGATGCTTTAGATGAAATCTCTACTCAAAATTACCTAAAAGCTCTCTTAAATCCCTTAGAAATCTTGGAACAATTGAACGCAAAATGGAGAGAATTGAGAGAATGGATATGGCGGTGGAGAAGAATGAAATGGAGGGTTTATTACACTTAGCCCTTTTTAGCTCATGAGAAAATCAACACTTCCCAACTTTGCCCTTGATCTTCTTTGAAAATTCCATCTATATCTTTTGATTCATTACACTCACACCCCATACTAACCCATTCTCCATGAAATTTCCTTACATTTTACTCCCCACTTTTCCTGCTAATTAGGGGTAGAATGGTCATTTAACCCTTATGGAAAAATATCTAGAAATCCCAATACACATTTTAGTTGGCACGTCGCCATGGCGAAGAAACTTCCGTCACCCCGGTGAAGAAAGACAGAGCCTACATTGCCTTACTCAAAGCCAACGTCGCCGCGACGAAGACTACCCTTCGCCCCGACGAAGACTGAAATTCTGAAATTCCTCAAATCTTACCCAATTTCAAGGCAAACACTCAACAAACTCAACATACAAACTCAATTAAAGCTGAATCAATAAATATTTAAGCAAAATAGCAAATCTTAAGTACGTACCTCAAGTGGGGCGTTACATTGATACTCTCCCAATATCTTATTTATTATCAGTTGGGAGTTGCTATTGATGTCAATCATTTCTAACCTTATCTCTCTTGCTAGTCATAGGCTAGCAAATAATGCTTCATACTCAGCCTCATTATTAGTGGCTTTGAATCCAAACCTAAGTCCTTCATAGATGTGAGTACCTTTAAGGTTGATGAGCAGAAGACCAGCTTTGGCTCTTCTTCTATTAGAAGACCTATCAACATAAAGGTTCTATATTGACAGATTTCAAACAAACTCTTAAACGACCTTACTGGCTAGCTGGTCGGGTTTATGATCTGGCTAATAGGAGAACTTCGATATAAAGTAAGCCACAACTTGCTCTTTGATTGCTGCTTTTAGTTTATAATGCAGATTGAACTGACTCAATTTCATGGCCCATTTAAGCAATTTACCCGAGGCCTCTAGTTTCTGAAGGACCTGTCTAAGCGGGTAATTGGTTAAAACATAGTTGTTGTGGGCATGGAAGTAAGGTCGCAGCTTCCCAGAGGCGATCAGTAAGGCAAAGGCAAATTACTCCATTTCTAAATACCTTGACCCGACATCCAGTAATCGTTTGCTGGTGTACTACATAGGCTACTAAATTCTGTTCTCTTCTTGAATAAGAGCTACACTGACCACATACTGAGAAACGGACAGGTAGAGAAATAAATTTTCTTTAGGAATTGGCTTAGATAGAAGAATGGGCTTTCTGGGATGCTATTTTATGCTATGGAAAGCTTGCTCACACTCCAGAGTCCATTCAAATTTTTTGTTGGCCTTGAGTACATTGAAGAACGGTAAACAGCGATCCGTAGCTCTCGATACGAAGCGACTCAGAGCCGCTATTCTCCTATTCAAGCTCTGAACTTTCTTAAGTTTTGTGGGACTTTTCATATCTAAGAGAGCTTGTATTTTCTCGGGGTTGACTTCAATTCCCCGATGGTTAACCATGTACCCTAGGAATTTACTTAAGACTACTCCGAATGAACACTTAAGAGGATTAAGTTTCTTTTTGTATTTTCAAAGTATGTTGAACATTTCTGTGAGGTGGGTTATGTGATCTAAAGCGACATGGAATTTGACTAGCGTGTCATCGACATAGACCTCCATTGTTTTCCCGATCAGCTCGAAATCGGTTAACCAGATGCTAGTAGGTTGCCCCAATGTTTTTCAAATAGAAAAGCATGACTTTGTAGCAATACAACCCCCGATCTGTGATGAACAAGGTGTGCTTCTCATCGGCGTGAACATCGAGATCTAATTGTATCCTGAATAGGCATCCATCAAGCTTAGGAGCTCGTGTCTGAAAGTGGCATCAACAAGTTGGTCGATTTTGGGCAAAGGGAAACTACCCTTTAGGCAAGCTTTGTTGAGATCTGTGAAATCAATGCAAGTTTGCCATTTACCATTGGGTTTTTTCACCAAACAGGATTGGCGACCCAACTAGGGTAATCAGCTTCCTAAATGAACCCAATTGAGAGGAGCTCGTTCACCTTACTTTTAAGAGCCGCGTAGCGCTTTGGGTCCATAGCTCTTATTTTCTGGCAATTGGCTTGATCTCACTGTCGATGTTAAGCACATGACATTTGACCTCAAGGATGATCCCAATCATGTTAGCATGTGCCCATGCAAAAACATTGATATTCTATTTGAGAAAGCTCGCTAAATTGGCTATAAGCTAAGGGTTGAGGTTACTTCCGATTCTTAGCACACAAGTTGGCTCATGCTCGTCAATAGGTACCTCAAACAAGGTCTCAACTGGCTCACTATGGGTATATTTCTCTTGCACATGAGGATCGATACTGTCTTTCACTAGACCAGGCTGTGGCTCGATCCTGCTGATCGCCATTGCCAGCTTAGGGTTGCCCTCGGGCTTTGCTTTTTCATTACATGCCATCTGGACTGCTTGGTTGTAGCAGTCACGAGATTCACGCTGTGATCCCCTAACTTCCCCACACCTTGTTGGAGTGGGGAACTTCATCTTCTGATGATTGATGGAGGTGACAGCCTTGAAGTTCCGTAGTAGAGGTTGTATGAGAATGTCATTAAATGTTGAGGGACAATCTACTACCAATAATTTTGTCATCTTGGTAACTTCATAAGGATCACCCAAAGTGATCGGAAGAGAAATCATTTCCCCGGAAAGTTAGATTCTCCCTGATAAACCATAAAGAGTAGGAGTTATAGGCTTCAGGTCTGTATCTTCCAGTTTCATCTCCTCAAAGGCTCGCCGAAATAGGATATTTATGGTGCTTCCATTGTCCACCAGCATCCTATGGACTTCGCACCTTCCTATTTCAGCTATGACAACTAGTGCATCCTCATGAGGGTGGTGCACTTGTTTCGCATCTTTCTCAAAGAAGGTAATTTCCTTTTCTCTGTGTAGTTTGCTTAGTTACAGTTTCAGATTGAGCACATGTAACAACTGCTATAAACTAGTACAATGCATGCATAATAATAATGGAAAATGTGCCCAAAACTTTCTTTTTATAATAAGTACTAAGTCTTTTATACACAAAGAGCATTATTTACAAAATGCCATTTAAAAAGACAAAAACAGGGGAAACAGTGTAGCTATTGCTCCTCGCTTGCCGACGCCCCTCCGACTGCATCATCACCTAGATCCTGCATCCACAAAGGAAAATAACGGGGTGAGCACAAAATAATGCTCAGTAAGTAAACCCTCTATCTATCTATCCCCGTAAGTACTTCTCTTAATTCTTTCCTCACACTTTCTTTCTATTGTTTTCTACTAAACGTCATGGCCTCATCTTACCGGAGGTACGGCCGGATGGCGTTCACACAGCACCATCTCACTCTGCATGACTGTTGGGTGGAGTTCACACAGCACCAACCCGCTCTTAATGACTACCGAGTAGGGATCACAAAGCACCTATCCGGTTTCCATAACTATCGGGTGACGATTACAAAGCATCAACCTGTTTCTCATGATTTTCGGGTGACGATCACAAAGCATCAACCCTTTCTAATAACTATCAAGTGACGATCACAAAGCATCAACCCTTTCTAATAATTATCGGGTGACGATCACAAAGCATCAACCCTTTTCTCATACTCTTCTCATAGCACTTCTCATTCTCTCTACCCTTAGAGTAGTTGCATTCACAAAATTCTCTACTCATAGAGCAAGTGCCTACACAAAGTTTTCTACTCTTTCTTAAGTCATTTCTCCATGCACAATTAATGTCTATGGATGGTTCATCTCCACTAATGCACTTATGAAATGCCAACATGCAATGTTGCAAGAATTAAGGTTCACTACTCATACTCAAACCTCTATTAGGCATTTCATCAAACAACTCAAGTGCATAATAAAACTCTACTATAACAATAATTCTATGTCTTTCTCTAACCATCCAAAATGGGAGAAAACTCCCTCACATAGCCATAATTCCTGCCAAAGAATAACACTTCCAAAAAGGATTTCTCAATATCCTTCAATTCCATCTCAAACTACCTTTCCAACCCACATCTCATTTCTCATAATTGAAATGTATGAACAATCACAAAGCAATAATAATCTCCATTTGAGACTCAATAACATAGCATATAACATGTATACAACATTCATACATAATTGCTATTAAAACCCTAATCAAGAAAATTCTCAAATCTCAACTTGGGTTGGGATTTACTTACCTTGTTATGGAGAGATCTCACTAGCACTTCCTTTCTCTTGGTTTGCTTGATTTTTCTCTACCCTTAAACAATTCAACCAAAGGCCCTCAATATTCAAATACACTCAAATTTCACAAAACTTCACATCCAAAGCAAGAATCCTTACCTTAGGATGCCTTAGATTGCTTTCCTACCCCAAATCACTCTAAAAGCCCTCTTAAAAATCTTGAACAAATGAAAGAAAAATTGAGAGGAAGTAAGAAGGGAGAGTGGCGATGGAGAAGAAGAATGAAGGGTTTACAATGACTTAATTCCTTTTAACACATTTTATGCACAAGCATTCCCATTTTGCCCTTACTCTTCCTTAGGAACTCCATCTATATCCTTTGATTCATTACAAACACACCCCCACATTATCATATTCTCCATGAAAAATCCTTTCAATTTACTCCCCACTTTTCCTACTAATTAGGGGTAGAATGGTCAAATTGCCCCTAGGGAAGAGAATATCTAAAACTTAACAAACAATTTGATTGGCACGTCGCCGCGGCGAGGAAGCTTCTGTCGCCGCAGCGAAACTGTCCAGCAGCTTCCCCGTGGCTTCGACACCTCTTCGCCGCGGCGAAGATTCTTCTTTGCCCCGGCGAAGCCTGGAACACAAAACTTCCTTTATTTTAACCAGTTCAAGGCAAATGTTCAACATAACACTCAATCAAAGGTCAACCAAACAATAATACTAATAACCCAACTCAAATAAGAGCAAAGGAAGAAACATTAGCTACGTACCTCAAGTGGGGCGTTACAGCACATTGAAGGGCTCATATCGGGCTTCTTGGACATACTTATCTTGTGCATGCTGAGAGATCCTTACAATATGAGGTCCCACAATGATGGTCCCTACCAAGTAGAGACCTTTGCAACCTACGTGCCTTTCCCCATCTCTTGATCCTTCTCCCTCATGGGAGTTGGACCATTAACATACTCTTTAAAATGACCTTTTTGGATAAGGTCTTCAATTGCTTGCTTGAGAGCTCAACACTCATCGGTATGATGCCCATTATCCCTATTGTAACGACAATATTTCTTGCCGTTCCTTTTAGACATGGGTTTCTTCATAGGCTCTAGTTCTCTGAGTAGATTGGCTTCTGTTGATTTATCAAGAATGGTTGAGATCGATGTGTTGAGTGGAGTGAAGTTATTGTGGTCGCGACGAGGAACTGGAGCATAAGATTTCTTGGGCTTAAACCGTTTTTTCTTTCCCTTTCTCTAATCATCATTAGCTCATTTATGATCATTCCTTCTACTAAATTCATCCCTCTGACTGGAAGCGCTGGTCGAAGGCCTGGGGTCGTGGCGATTTAGAGCTGCCACTGAGTTTTTTATCCGCATATATTTCTCTGTTAGGTTATAGAATCGAGTAAGGGAAATATCGTCATCCAATTGCAATTTCCTCTACAGATCGGTTTGCGGGAAAATCTAGCAATAATCAAAGTTTGAACTAAATCTTCAGGTGTATTAGCCACCTTATTTAGTTTCTTGCGGAACATGTCAATGTAAGACTAGAGAGACTAATTCTTCTTCTGTCGTATGTTGCTTAAATAGCTGGGCGGCATCGAGAACTTCCAATTAGCTAAGTAGTGTCTCAAGAAAAATGAGCTCATCTGTTGCCACGAGTTGATAAAACCTGATGGAAGCGATCTGAACCAACGTTTAGCGTGGACAGTTAGAGTCACTAATAAGCAGCGACACTTTGCCAAGTTTAAAACTTGGTGAAGCTTCATGAGGTCATTAAACTCATAGAGGTGATCCTGAGGATTAGCATTCCCATTGAATGCCTTTATGTCGGGTATCCTAAATCTTGACGAGAGATGAGCATTCAAAATTGCTAGAGAAAAGGGAGACACCTTAGCGATCGCTCCTTACTCATTCTGCTAAGCTCGAAGTAAATCCTAAGCTCATTGGAACACCTCTATCTGAGGAAGCAGAGCCCTTTGGGGATCACTTTCGGCAATGTAGGTACGCTCCCTACGATTGTGGTTGATGAAAGACCGTAGGTCGGTGCTTTCTCTGCCTTGGCCGAAACCTTCAGCATGCCTTGACACTTGCAAGCCTAAGCCTTATGAAGGCGCTAAGTGGCTGGGCGAGTTTTCCCTATCTCTATGGTGGTCAGAATCGACCCGCTGATGCTGGGTACTTCTCTCGCGGTAATGGTTGGAACCATCATGCCGACGATAGTGGGAATCTGCATGCCTGGCACTTTGACGGGCATGCCCCTATGACATGCCATGGGCTTGCTCTTGGTGCGAAATACTGCCAAGTCGCTGAGCCACAAGTTTCTTCCCTTACTCGCGACCAGTATTCGCATGCCCCTTTGAGCTTTTCTACCATTGCTCTTTTGCACTATAGTGTGCGTGGTGTGAGCTTTGGCTCGTTTCCACACTTTAGAGCAAACCTACATGCGTTTTTGGAGGTGGTACCACCTTGTCTGGATTTGGTGGCATGACCTGGTCTAAAAGATCCAACCTCTACTTCATCGTTTGGAAGGTATTATTGAACTTCTCCAGGTAGCCGATCAAAGCAAGATTTGCCTGGGAAGTGGGGGGGATGCTCCCCGCAATGTTTTTTTTTTTTTTTTTTTTTGGGGGGGGGGGGGGGGGGGGGAGGAACTATTTCGGGGGAGTAGTCTCCTGATTGTGGGGAATCTCCTCGTTACTGGTGCTAGTACGCTTGACTTCAAAACCATGAACCATGAGATTTTGTGGTTAATATTTGAAGATGAAACTGATTGATCAATTGAGATTACTGGATCGAGAGCTGATGTGAATCTAGCCCTTCTTCTAGCGCCAAATTATTGATGTTGGATTTTGACACCAACGACGTCGCACGTGCAAAATGCTAAGAGTTTTAGAAATTACACGTGAATGATTATGGAAGTTGAATAGGGTATTGTTTTCATAGTAGCATGCAAAGACGTAAAGTAAATGAGACAATAAAGGTTTTTATAGTGGTTTGGATGCCTAAAGTGATTCTCACATCCACTATTTTCTTATATAGTAGTGTGTTCCTGGTTATTAACCAAGATTACAAGAGGTCGCGAACTACGATATGGGTTACAGGTTCTTGGTGTTCTAAGTGTTCTTAGAGAATATCAAGCTAGTCTCTTTCCCGTGGTGTGTCTTTGCTATTTTCTTTGTTGAATTCAGAGTGTCTGGTCCTGATTTTGTGAGGGGGAGCTGCCTATTTATACCCACTGAGCTCAAGGTAATGATTACATATCTGCAAGTGGGTTGCTGCAGTGCAAATTGCTCCCGACGACCCATTGGCTGAGAACTTAAGAAATATTCTTAAATTAAATGGGACTTGGACAGGTGTGCGAACCAAATTCATTCACAAACAAAACTTGAGTTGGCTGGGTTGTTGACAGCTATATTCTTTCTATCTTGGGTGAAGTGGCAGACTCTGGACGGTGCAAAGCCTTCCTGAACTCTGATTGGTGTTTGTGACATCAGCTTATGTAAGCTTTGACTTTTTAGGCATAACATATCTATTTAAAAAAAAAAAAAAACATTACATTAAGATCTATTTTAGTTCAATTTCTATTACTTTAATTTAATTTTTGTTAAAGTATTTAAAAAAATTAGAAAAAGAAAGAGATATATTTGTGATGTGTATCTATTGCTAGAATACTTTAACTTATTAGCTTTATAAATTTTTTTAGTAGCTGTGATTTCACTTATATTAATAATTTTTATTGTATACATAGATTATTGTTATTGTTTGGTTCATATTGAGTACATAGCTTATTTTGTTGCATTTTTCTCTATCAAGTAGTAATATGTTGTTGTTTTGAAATAGTATGGAGAGATGTGTCAAAAGAAAGTCAACAATGATCTCATCATTTGAACAAGAGGAACATATTGGTGATTCAAGTAAAGAGTGGATGTTGATTTGTGAGATCTTCCTACGGATCTGGGCTTAAGACCCAAAATTTTAGATTATGATCCTAATATTCAAGATCAAATCCAAAGAATATATTTGGAAAGGGGTCCTTGTCAACCTAAGGTCCATGAGTTTCCTTCTAGATATTTTGGCGGATTTTCAAGACGATTTGTTGTTTCTTGGTTTAGTGAATTTGAACAATGGTTGGAATATAGTGTAGCAAAATATGCTGCGTTTTGTCTTTATTCCTATCTTTTTAAGCCAGATGGTGATAAAGGAGGTGGTGATCGCCTTGTTGGTCAAGGATTTTGAAATTGGAAAAAAAAAAAAAATTTGAATATCCACGTTGGAGGTTCTAATAGTGCTCATAACCAAGCTCGAAGAATGTGTGAATCATTATTGAATTAAGAGAAATATATTCAGACATTTTTTGATCGACACTCTTCTTAAGCACGAACAGAGTATCGAACTTGTTTAAATGCTATAGTTGATTGTATTCGTTTTCTTCTAAGGCAAGGACTTGCATTTCGTGGTTATGATGAATCCTATGATTCAAGCAACCAAGGGAATTTTCTCGAGCTTCTACGATTTCTTGTTAATCATAATGAAGATCGAACTTGTTTAAATGCTATAGTTGATTGTATTCATTTCTTCTAGGGCAAGGACTTTCATTTCGTGGTAATAATGAATCTTATGATTCAAGCAACCAAGGGAATTTTCTCGAGCTTCTACGATTTCTTGTTAATCATAATGAAGATTACAATGCTGTAGCTTTCAAGAATGCTCTTGATAATGTCAAATTTTCATCACTTGAGATACAAAAAGACATTGTAAGTGCTGTTTCAAATGAAACCGTAAGTGTTATCATTAGAGATTTAGGAGGTTCATTATTCGATATAATGATTGATGACTCTCGTGATATCTCTAGGAAGAAACAAATGGCTATTGTCTTACATTATGTTAACAAGAATGGACTTGTGGAGCACTTTCTAGGTGTTGAACACGTTATAGTACCACAACTCTCTCACTTAAGGCAACACTTGATAATTTCTTTTCAAGGCATGGGTTGAGTTTTTCTAGGCTGCGAGGACAAGGTTATGATGGAGCTAGTAATATGCAAGGAGAATTTAATGGTTTGACGACACTTATTTTGAAAGAGAATAGATGTGCTTATTATATTCATTGTTTTGACCTTCAACTCCAGTCGGCTCTTGTGGCTTTTTAATATTGTAGCGATTGTGGTTAATATTATCAATGTTCTGTCAAAGCGTTGCAATATTCGTAGAGATAAGCAAGTTTATAAAGTTATTGAAGTTCTTTCTAGTGGTGAACTTTCAAGTGGAAAAGATCTCAATCAAGAGACTAATATGCAACGTGCCAATGATACGTGTTGGGGCTCGCATTATGGTACGTTAATGAGCATAACCTTGATGTTTTCATCCATTATTGATGTTCTTGAAATTGTGGCAAAAGATGAGTCAAACTCTGAGCAAAGATTTCATGCAAAAAACATATTGAAACTGATGCAATCATTAGACTTTGTGTTTACTCAATTTTTGATGAAAGGTATAATTGGCTTTACAACTGAACTTTCTCAAACACTACAAAGAAAAGATGATATTGTAAATACTATGATTTTGGTTGAAGCATGTAAGCAAGCTTTACAATTGATGAGGGATAGTGGATGGGAGACTTTATTAAGCAAAGTTTGTTCTTTTTGTGCCAATCATGACATCAATGTTTCTAATATGGATGATTAGTTTTTTATTCAAGGATGATCACAATGTAAGGCTCAAGGTATCACAAATATGCATCATTACCGCATTGAATTATTTTATAATGTCCTAGATATGCAACTTCAAGAGTTGAATAATCTTTTCAATGAGGTAATTAACACTGAATTGCTTATTTGTTTGACATGTTTATGTCCAAATGAATCATTTGTCGCTTTTGATAACAAAAATTGATGCACCTTGCCAAACTTTATCTAGATGATTTTTCTGACTTAGAAATCATGGCACTTGATTCTCAACTTAATGTTTACATTTTAGATATGCACTCTAATGTTAAATTTATGAGATTGAAAGGGATTGGAGATCTTGCAAAAATGATGGTTGAAACTAAGAAGGATAGAGTGTTTTCATTAGTTTATTTGTTGATGAAATAAGCATTGATTCTACCCGTTGCAACTGCTAGTGTAGAGAGATCATTTTCAACAAAGAATTTTGTAAAGAATCATTTGCGAAATATAATGAATGATCAATTGTTGAATGATAGAAAGATGTATTTGATAGTATTGATAATGACGTCATTATACAATACTTTCAAAATATGAAATCTCATCGAGGACAATTATAAATGTATTAGTTGCTAAGAATTTTATAAATATAAAATTTGTGCTTATGTTAATTTAAAATTGTATTGTTTTTCCAACTTTGACCCCTTACATTTTATTTATTGCTATGTCCCTTCAAATATACATCCCTCAAATTATCTGAGTTCTTACTTCTTAATATATAATACCAATCTGACTATACATCCTTATTTTTAGGCATGGCAATGTTCCTTGGAATTCCAGGGACCTGTCCCACCCCGCCCCATATGGGGTGGGGAAGCCCCGATTTTTTCGGGGATAGGGGCGGGGGACATTTTATTCCTTGTCCACGGGGATGGGGCGGGGGTGGGTGATGCCTTTCCCCTGCCCCCTATATAATATATAAAATTATATATATATATATAATTACACAATTAACCTACCAATATAAACCCATATTTTCCCAATTTCTCTCACCCAAAACAATTGAACAAGAACAAACCCTAACCCATAATTATGTAAAATTAACTATATTTAAATGATTAATTTAAGTGTTTGTCATGTAGACAAGAATTAACTATTGTGTTTGGTAATGCTCAAATTAATTTATGTTTATGTAAAATTAATGGGGCAGGGACGGGCCTCGAACATTCCCTTTTGGGGTCGGGAAAGGGAATTCCTGTCATCCCTGTAACAGGGATCGGGCGGGGAGTGATTTTGAGGGCGGGAATGGATACGGTGACTGAGATCCCTGCCCCATTGCCATGCCTATTTATTTTATTATCTAAAAACATGTAACATATAAATATATATAGCTATTATATTCTCTACATAGTTAGCCACCCAAGTGCAAATCATTTGTAGCAGTAATTAATGAGACGAATTAAGCCATGCCATATATTCATGATCAGCCTCCTTGGTTCAAGGAACAATCATGATCATTAGTTTATATATCAAACAACTTCAAATATATGAATGTATATATTGATTTGTGTGAGTAGAAAGGTGGGTAACCGAGAGTAAAATTTAGAGTTTTGACTGAGCAAATACAATTTGCAGCTTTATGTTTCCTTTAGCTTTACAGCTAAGCTTAATCTGGCATTCATAGATATAAGACTCGACCTAACCTAATATCAATATCGTCTGATTCAATTTCTGACCCAAGAAAATGAGACATATACATATAATCTTAATAATAATTGAGGAGATTTTAATAATGAAATCATGATTGTATGGTATGGAGGAGGAAAGAAAGAGAGAGTCAAAGCGCCACCGCCAACTGACAGAAGCCCAACGTGGAGTTTGTGTCAGCCAACTCGTCTCTTATTATATGCCACATGGCATCGCCAACAATCTCTCATTAAATACTTACTGATAATTACATTCCATAGCACCATGACTAATTGCTCTCCTCCTCTTGTTTCCCATTGATGATGGTGCCTGAAGAAGTGAATGGTGATAAGAAAATTTGATCCTTTCACTAATAATTTTTCAAAACATTATGTAATCACTTATAGAAATACAATAATGCTACGGACACAGGGACTGTGCACCAAATTCTTACACTGAATTACGTGTCACGTGACTTAGACCAGTCACGTATCACATTAACAAATATTTTGCGAGTGAACGGCTGTTCAATCAACTATAGATAGTCGTTAACTGTCATTGGGCGGGAGTCCATTATATGTGGACGCTCGTCCATGTGAAATGAACAATGGACGGGTGTCCACCTATAATGGACTCCCGTCCATAGTTTAAATTTAAAAAATTTGAAAACAAAAATCATGGACTCTCGTCCATATTCAATGGATGGGGGTCCATACTAAATGGACGGGTGTCCACATATACTGGACGCCCGTCGATAGTTAAATTAAAAACATATTTAAAACAAAGTAATGGACGCCCGTCCAAACTTTAAATTAAAAAAAATTATAAACAAAATTTAGGGACGCCCGTTCATATGTTATGGACGGCCGTCCCTGAATAATGGACGGGCATCCACATATAATGGACGGCCATCCATACTTTAAATAAAAAATAATAATAATAAAACAAAATTTATGGACGCCTGTCCATACTTTAAATTAAAAAAAAAAATTTATAAAACAAAATTTATGAACGCCCATCCATATTTTATGGACAAGCCTCCTTGATTAATAGACGGGCATCCTTATTAGATGGACGCCCGTCCATTGTTTAATGAGTATGTTAAAATGAAATTTTAGTCAAATTAATTTGGGTCCCAAATTAATTTTAAAAAACAGTAAGCCACTCTTCTTCTTCGCTCTTCTTCTTCGTCTTTATTCCTTATCTCTGGTCTTTTTCTTCATCGAAGTTCTCATTTGCTGCTCTTCTTCTTCATCAAAGTTCTCATCTGCCACTCTTCTTCTTCGTCGAAGTTCCTCATCTATCGCTATTCTTCTTCAAGTTCCTCATTTGCCATTATTATTGTAAGTGTTTTAGTCTATTTGGTTTCTGTTCATCACGTTTTATTGGTTTTGATTGATGATTGAGCTTGTTTTACAGCATTCACTTCTTTGTCTTGGTTCCTCATCTGCCGCTCCAAGTCGTTGAAGCCATCTGCCATTTTTCAAGTAAGTGTTTCAGTTAATTTGGTTTGTGTTCATCATGTTTTATTGGGTTTGATTGATGATTGAGGTTGAGTGGCTAAGGTATGAAGTATTAGTTATGACAATTCCATTATCGAAAGCAATTGATGAATGTGTTAATATTGTCGTTGAAGCCATCTGCCATTTTTTAATGTGTATTTTTTGATGCAAAATTTTGAATGAATTGCACTCAACAAATAATTGAAACCTGATTTTTTCCCATGATATGTAGTCTTGGTTACTTGGAACTTGGGTAGCACATTTCTGTTTGTGTACATATCCCTTAAAGCTTTAATCTCTGTCGTTTTGGCGTATGCATCATGGTAGCATGTAAAATCTGAATAACCTATTGTTATCAGGAACATAAAGTTTTCCCATACAGAGTAATGTAAAATCTAAATGAGTAATTGGTGTGCTGTCGTAGGCAACCAAGATTAAAAACCTTCCTAACCTAACTACTGAACTGTAAACAGGGTAAGCAAGGGTCGATCTCACGAAGAGTGTCTAGCCGAATTTTCAATGATGTGAACAAGGTTGGGGGGGTTTTGACTAAAAACAGAAAACAATCTCAGGAAAACAAAAGCAATTTAAATCGAAAATCAATCAAAATAACGAAACTTGGTCTCCGTCAACATCCACCATCGGAATCTTACAACTGATCATTGATGCAATAGTAAATCAATTCTTACTTTGAATATTCACCGTTGGAACTATTTTCCTATCTCTCATTAATCGTAATTAATTAGGAAACAAGCGATCTTAATTAATCTTACCACTAAACAACCCTANGGAGCCTAAGTTTGAGTTGGGGCTTTTTTTGCAGCTCTTTTTAATCACATGAAATTTAATAATTTAAGTGGTGTTTGTTTTTTTATCTGAAAACTGAATGCATCTGTTAACTTAATAAACATGAATATACAAGTCAAATCAATATGATTTATTTTTATTTTTTATTATTCAATGCCTGATTATAAGTATTGAATTTCTTTGCCGAATTCGTGAAGAGATGGGACTAGCTATACAAGGCCACATAGCCCAAAAAATCTGCACAATCCAGAGGAGCCCATGCAAATAAGAACAAAAACGGGTGCCCCCAGCCCACCCAACCTTCCCACGGACCCAGCCCAAAAGCTTGTCCAAGCAACAACCCACTCAAACGAAACTCGCAGATAAAAGCCCAGGCAAAAGAGAGCAAACGACTGACAGAGCAAGCTCATGCGACTGCCCACGCACCCAGCCCACAAAGCCTGCCCAAGCAACCAGCCCACTTAACAGCCCACACACAAACCAAATCTCACCACCCAAACAAACCACCCACATACTCATCAACAAAATCCCAGGCCCAACACCAATCAGCCCACCAAAACCCTTATGAAACAGTCCAGTAAAAGCCTCCCAAAGCCATCTTCTTATAAACCCAACCCACCTCCATTAAATCCAAGCCCAAGGGGACTCCATGCCCAAAGCCCGTAACCATAAATAAAAAGTAAAACCCACTCATCCAAAACACCATATGAACCTTCAGGCCAAGCCCGCACCCTCATTAGGCCCCTTAATCATCCATTTCCCTCTTCTAACAAACTTGGACACCAGATGCCGCATAAAAAATATGTTAAAAAACACAGCCCATTGCTAAACCTTCTTAAGTCTCTTTGGAGACTGGAACATAGAGGACTTTAAAATGGGACCTTTCTCATAATTAGCTGCAAATGAAATGGAAGAGGCAACAGCCCAATTACAAATAGAAGCTTAGAGGCTGGAGAAAATAAGCCGCCATTGAGGAACAGAAGATTAGTTCTTATTATAATAGTATTAATTAGTCATGAATCAATTGAAATGATACAAAGCAAAAAAGCCATACTGGAGGGATTCGTAGTTGATAGTTTATATGACATCAACTTATAATATTCTTCAATTGCAAACACAAATCAGATTGCTAAGTTTGACATAAGCTATGTTCGTCTTATTTTTCCACATTATATTATGTTGCTTTTGTATAAAATTTGGTAAAGAAATTATGATATATTAAAGAGAAGGGAAAAAAAAAATTATTACATATAAATACAATTAAAAAAACTTCGTATTTTTATTTGCCAACCAATTACATATAAAACCAAACAAGGTAGCCACTAATTGTGGTGTAATTGTTATATTTCTCAAGACTCGTATAATTCATTTATATGAAGTAAGAGGTTTTTCTATGATTGAGTGAAATTAGTACTTGGTTTAACTATGCATTTTGCACGGTGTAAAATCATATATATATAATTTATTTATTAATTTATTAATTATTATAAGGCATAATATCTTAAATTTTGTATCAATTCAAAATTGTCAATGATAAGACTTATCCATTAGTCAAAATTACTTTTTCTAAATTAAGAGTTTCTAGGTCATTGAAAACATTTTTCCGTTTATAGGATTTCTTATATAAAATATTATTTTATAAGTTTCACCTTTTGCTTTTCATATAATATAAATTCATAATTTATAGAATGTGTATATAATGACAACAAAATGACATGACCATATAAAAAGTTAAAAACTCTACCGTGAAGAATTTTTTATGAAATAATCTTTAAAACGAAGTTGGATACAATTACACGTGTCTCATGAGTTAGGCTTGCATATTATTGAAACCCAAAATTATTTGTTTTGGACTACCCAACTTAGTCTGTAGTCTCAAAAAGGGATACATTATTCTCCGTGGGGTATTGGCCACCACCCTATTCCTTTCGTTTTTCCACTCTTTCAGTCGATAATGGACCTTCATTGTGAAAAATCATGAAATTTTTTCAAAGCGTATTCTTCACCATCTATCATTTGATGAGGTGAGGTGGATAATGTGATTGAGAATCTCGTGCATATGTGGCCAAAACATGAAAAACCCATCCAAACGCACAACCTATTCCCTTCGTTTTCCCCCTTTTTTCTACCTGTTTACTTATGTGTTTACTTTTATTCTTTCTCTTTGTCTACTTGTGTTCTTTGTTTACTTTTGTGTCTACTTATGTTCTTTGACGTGTTCTTCCTTCGACTGTGTGTTTTGATGTTTTTTTCTTCCTTTGATTGTGTGTTCTTTGTCCACTTCTATTCTTTTTTTGATTGTTAATTGTGCTCTGTCATTTCTACGTCTATTTTTGCTCTTTCTATGATGTTTAACTTGTGTGTTCTTCCTCTGATTGTGTATTCTTTGTCCACTTTTGTGTCCACTTATGTTCTTTCTCTATGTCTACTTTAGTGTCTACTTCTGTACTTTGATGTGTTCTTCCTCTGATTGTGTGTTTTGATATTGTATTCTTCCTCTGATTGTGTGTTCTTTGTCTACTTTTGTTCTTTTGTTTTATTGTTAATTGTGCTCTCTCATTTTCTGTGTTCACTTTTGTTCTTTCTATGATATTTTACTTGTGTGTTCTTCTTCTAATAGTGTGTTCTTTCTCTGTGTCTACTTGTGTTCTTTCAAGTCTAGACGAGTTCACAATAGAACATCCATAGAAAGATGATAAGGCAATGCAGCATATGTATGATCGAGTTTTTGATGGCTATGTCACCCAAGATGATGTCGTTGAGGATACACAGGCAAATTTGATTTTCTTTTGATAATTTATATCTTATCATATGGCATCTACATGTGGTAACCTTTTAATCAACTAATATTTTAGTATGTTCATAATACAGTACTTAGTTTAATCTGCATTATAAAACCATCAATTCAATTAGCTTATCAACATAATCAAACCCATCAATTTCTTAAATAAAACCCAACCAACCAGGCCTTAATAATAACAATCATCCACCTTAAAAATAAAACCCAACAACCTAATATAAATGAGCTTCATTCTTCTTATTACAATCCAATTAAGAAGCAAACTCAAGTCACAACATAATCTCAATAAGGCCCAAGAATTTTAAATAAGTAATAAAAGCATATAACACCAAATATTAAGAACAATTTTGTTCCAACCAGCCACCCCTTACTCATTTCCGAATTCAAAACCCCATTATAACATCTTCTTTCTACTCACCCATCAATTAACCAAACCAAGTACACTTCCCTGCATAATCTCCTCAAAATCTTACACCTACATTTTAATCCATAAAAAACCCCAACCACCTTTACCTGCATAATTCGGCAAAAAATGCACTCCATACACGCACAATTTCAGCCCCAAAACACCAAAATTCCAGCCACGTTATACATACCCAGCCGAACATAGCAAAATAAATCTCCAATTTAATATAATAGTTTCCTTTCTAAATATTTTCTTTATGCTCTGTTTTGCCATATAAGAGTGATGACATCAACTTATAATATTCTTCAATTGCAAACACAAATCAGATTGCTAAATTTGGCATGAGCTATGTCTATCTTATTTTTCCCATTATCTTTGATGAATGTACATAGATTAAGATCATAGCTTGCGTTCCAGTGATCCTCCAGGCCACGATTCATCCAATAACTAAGCATTTTCGTAGCCAACTCAGAGGTCATAATACAAATGTCCTAAGAGAGGCCGAATTCCAAATTCAACTGTTGTCTCCTCAGAAGTAGAATGAGCAATTTCTTCCACTAACTTTTTGCCCTTGTACAGGCTCATCCTACCATCTTAATCCTACATAGTACTCGTAGAAGCGTCAGTTTCCTTTGTGGATAACCAAGATTCTTGTTTGTGTAACTGACTGAGACAAATTAAATCCTTTATATAATGAAAGAGGGCAATAAAACAACCTGAACTTCATACTAGCTTGTGTAGATAATTATCTGCAGCAATCTACCAGCTGCTTGACAAATTATACCTCTCTTCCATTTCCATGACATAATTTCTCGCAATCAAATTTTGGTTTTAGTTGTTTAAGTACATAACGCAAAAATCATGCTCAATAACTAAAATAAATACTACAATTAGTGAGTTAATTCTTGTCAGTTTATCACCTTGGTTACAAACAATAGTAGTTTTTTGCTAAGTATACACAAAATTGCCCTTATATGAAATTAAAATAAATTAAACTCTTTTTTTTTCTTTGTAGCTATCAGCCTATCAATCTCAAACAAAACCCCACCTTCTTCTTCCCCACATGACTTCTTTCTCTTCAACAACCTATCAAGCCAATTTTTTTCTTTTATCCACACAAGTGTAGTTTTCTCCCCCTATCAAGTCAACAAGCCTCTTTGTTCTTCAATTTTCCAGGTAATACATTTTATATTTGTATTTTTTTTTTTTTTTTAAATTTGAAAGTTCAAGGTTAAATTATAGATTAGGATTTATGAATTTGTAATTGCCATTGAGACCACAAATTGCATCAATTATTATTTATTTGTAATGATATATTCAAGTTAGAGGAAGTAAGAAGATAATTTTTAAAGTTATTTTGGAATAGACCTTGGGACCACATTATTTTACCCATACTTCAATTTGTTTTTTTTTTAATGGAGAAGATGAGTTCTTACGGCCACATTGCGTTACCCATTTTTATCTTTGTTATATAAAAGTGTTTGATTCAAATGAATTTTGGATTTATTTTGTGTTGTCTTTTTTATTTTTTATGGAGAAGATGGGTTCTTGGGACCACATTGTTTTACCCATTTTTATTTTTTCTATAAAAAAGTGTTTGATTCAAATGAGAGTTAACTTTAATTGTTTTACAAGTATTATGAAAAGTGGATTTAATTGTGCAAGTGTTTGGTTATTTGAATAGATTTTTTTACACATCAATTCAATTTTAGCCAATGTATATAATGTAAGATCTTGTTGATGCTAGATTTTGATACCAACGATGTCGCACATGCAAAGTGCTAAGAGAGTCTTAGAAATTACACGTGAATGATTATGGAAGTTGAATAGGGTACTGTTTTCACAGTAGCATGCAAAGACGTAAAGTAAATGAGACAATAAAGGTTTTTATAGTGGTTCAGATGCTTAAAGCGATTCCTACATCCATTGTTTTCTTATATAGTAGTGTGTTCCTAGTTATTAGCCAAGATTACAAGAGGTTGTGAACTACGATCTAGGTTACAGGTGCTTGGTGTTCTAAGTGTTCATAGAGAATATCAAGCTAGTCTCTTTCCCGTGGTGTGTCTTTGCTATTTTCTTTGTTGAATTCAGAGTGTCTGGTCCTGATTTTGTGAAGGGGAGCTGTCTATTTATACCCGCTGAGCTCAAGGTAATGATTACATATCTGCAAGTGGGCTGTTGCCGTGCAAATCCCTCTCGACGACCCATTGGCTGAGAATTTAAGAAATATCCTTAAATTAAATGAGACTTGGACAAGTGTGCGAACCAAATTTATTCACAAACAAAACTTGAGTTGGCTGGGTTGTTGACAATTATATTCTTTCTGTCTTGGGCGAAGTGGCAGACTCTGGATGTACAAAGCCTTCCTGAACTCTGATTGGTGCTCGTGACATCAGCTTATGTAAGCTTTGACTTTTTAGGCATAACAGATCTATTTTAAAAAAAAAAAAAAAAAACATTACATTAAGATCTATTTTAGTTCAATTTCTATTACTTTAATTTAATTTTTGTTAAAGTATTTAAAAATTAGAAAAAGAAAGAGATATATTTGTGATGTGTATCTGTTGCTAGAATACTTTTAACTTATTAGCTTTATAAATTTTTTTAGTAGTTGTGATTTCACTTATGTTAATAATTTTTATTGTATACATAGATTATTGTTATTGTTTGGTTCATATTGAGTAAATAGCTTATTTTGTTGCATTTTTCTCTATCAAGTAGTGATATGTTGTTGTTTTGAAATAGTATGGAGAGATATGTCAAAAGAAAGTCAACAATGATCTCAACATTTGAACAAGAGGAAAATATTGGTGATTCAAGTAAAAGAGTGGATGTTGATTTGCGAGATCTTCCTACGGATTTGGGCTTAGGACCCCGAATTTTAGATTATAATCCTAATATTCAAGATCAAATCCAAAGAATATATTTGGAAAAGGGTCCTTGTCAACCTAAGGGCCATGAGTTTCCTTCTAGATATTTTGGTGGATTTTCAAGACGATTTGTTGTTTCTTGGTTTAGTGAATTTGAACAATGGTTGGAATATAGTGTCGTGAAATATGCTGCGTTTTGTCTTGATTCCTATCTTTTTAAGCCAGATGGTGATAAAGGAGGTGGTGATTGCCTTGTTGGTTAAGGATTTTGAAATTGGAAAAAAAAAAAAGAAAAATTGAATATCCACATTGGAGGTTCTAATAGTGCTCATAACCAAACTTGAAGAATGTGTGAATCATTATTGAATTAAGAGAAATATATTCAGACATTTTTTGATCGACACTCTTCTCAAGCACGAACAGAGTATCGAACTTGTTTAAATGCTATAGTTGATTGTATTCATTTCTTCTAAGGCAAGGACTTTCGTTTCATGGTAATGATGAATCTTATGATTCAAGCAACCAAGGGAATTTTCTCGAGCTTCTACGATTTCTTGTTAATCATAATGAAGATTGCAATACTGTAGCTTTCAAGAACGCTCTTGATAATGTCAAATTTTCATCACTTGAGATTCAAAAAGACACTGTAAGTGCTGTTCCAAATGAAACCATAAGTGTTATCATTAGAGATTTAGGAGATTCATTATTCGATATAATGATTGATGAATCTCGTGATATCTCTAGGAAGAAACAAATGGCTATTGTCTTACATTATGTTAACAAGAATGGACTTGTGGAGCACTTTCTAGGTGTTGAACACGTTATAGTACAACAACTCTCTCACTCAAGGCAACACTTGATAATTTCTTTCAAGGCATGGGTTGAGTTTTTCTAGGCTGCGAGGACAAGGTTATGATGGAGCTAGTAATATGCAAGGAGAATTTAATGGTTTGACGACACTTATTTTGAAAGAGAATAGATGTGCTTATTATATTCATTGTTTTGACCTTCAACTCCAGTTGGCTCTTGTGGCTTTTTAATATTGTAGCGATTGTGGTTAATATTATCAATGCTCTGTCAAAGCATTGCAATATTTGTAGAGATAAGCAAGCTTATAAAGTTATTGAAGTTCTTTCTAGTGGTGAACTTTCAAGTGGAAAAGATCTCAATCAAGAGACTAATATGCAACGTGCCAATGATACGTGTTGGGGCTCGCATTATGGTACGTTAATGAGCATAACCTTGATGTTTTCATCCATTATTGATGTTCTTGAAATTGTGGCAAAAGATGAGTCAAACTTTGAGCAAAGATTTCATGCAAAAAACATATTGAAACTGTTGCAATCATTAGACTTTGTGTTTACTCAATTTTTGATGAAAGGTATAATTGGCTTTACAACTGAACTTTCTCAAACACTACAAAGAAAAGATGATATTGTAAATACTATGATTTTGGTTGAAGCACGTAAGCAAGCTTTACAATTGATGAGGGATAGTGGATGGGAGACTTTATTAAGCAAAGTTTGTTCTTTTTGTGCCAATCATGCATCGATGTTTCTAATATGGATGCTTAGTTTTTTATTCAAGGATGATCATAATGTAAGGCTCAAGCTATCACAAATATGCATCATTACCGCATTGAATTATTTTATAATGTCCTAGATATGCAACTTCAAGAGTTGAATAATCTTTTCAATGAGGCAATTAACATTGAATTGCTTATTTGTTTGACATGTTTATGTCCAAATGAATCATTTGTCGCTTTTGATAAACAAAAATTGATGCACCTTGCCAAACTTTATCTAGATGATTTTTCTGACTTAGAACTCATGGCACTTGATTCTCAACTTAATGTTTACATTTAAGATATGCACTCTAATGTCAAATTTATGAGATTGAAAGGGATTGGAGATCTTGCAAAAATGATGGTTGAAACTAAGAAGGATAGAGTGTTTTCATTAGTTTATTTGTTGATGAAATAAGCATTGATTCTACCCGTTGCAACTATTAGTGTAGAGAGATCATTTTCAACAAAGAATTTTGTAAAGAATCATTTGCGAAATATAATGAATGATCAATTGTTGAATGATAGAAAGATGTATTTGATAGTATTGATAATGAAGTCATTATACTATACTTTCAAAATATGAAATCTTATCGAGGACAATTATAAATGTATTAGTTGCTAAGAATTTTATAAATATAAAATTTGTGCTTATGTTAATTTAAAATTATATTGTTCTTCCAACTTTGACCCCTTACATTTTATTTATGGCTGTGTCCCTTCAAGTATACATCCCTCCCAATTATCTGAGTTCTTACTTCTTAATATATAATACCAATGTGACTATACATCCTTATTTTTAGGCATGGCAATGTTCCTTGGAATTCCGGGGACCCGTCCCACCCCGCCCCATATAGGGTGGGGAAGCCCCGATTTTTTTGGGGATAGGGCTGGGGGTAGGGGACATTTTAATCCCCGTCCTCGGGGATGGGGCGAGGGTGGGTGATGCCTTTCCCCCGCCCCGTATATATATATATATATATATACCCCTATTATCCTACCTATATAAACCCATATTTTCCCAATTTCTCTCACCCAAAACAATTGAACAAGAATAAACCCTAACCCATATTTATGTAAAATTAACTATATTTAAATGATTAATTTAGATGTTTGTCATGTAGACGAGAATTAACTATTGTGTTTGGTAATGCTCAAATTAATTTATGTTTATGTAAAATTAACGGGGCAGAGACGAGCCTCGAACATTCCCCTTTGGGGCCGGGAAAGGGAATTCCTATCATCCCGTAACAGGGATGGGGCAGGCAGTGATCTTGAGGGCGAGGATGGATACGGTGACTGAGATCCCTGCCCCATTGCCATGCCTACTTATTTTATTATCTAAAAACATGTAACATATAAATATATATAGCTATTATATTCTCTACATAGTTAGCCGCCCAAGTGCAAATCATTTGTAGCAGTAATTAATGAGACGAATTAAGCCATGCCATATATTCATGATCAGCCTCCTTGGTTCAAGGAACAATCATGATCATTAGTTTATATATCAAACAACTTCAAATATATGAATGTATATATTGATTTGTGTGAGTAGAAAGGTGGGTAACCGAGAGTGAAATTTAGAGTTTTGACTGAGCAAATACAATATGCAGCTTTATGTTTCCTTTAGCTTTACAGCTAAGCTTAATCTGGCATTCATAGATATAAGACTCGACCTAACCTAATATCAATATCATCTTATTCAATTTCTGACCCAAGAAAATGAGACATATACATATAATCTTAATAATAATTGAGGAGATTTTAATAATGAAATCATGATTGTATGGTATGGAGGAGGAAAGAAAGAGAGAGTCAAAGCGCCACCGCCAACTGACAGAAGCCCAATGTGGAGTCTATGTCAGCCAACTCGTCTCTTAGTATATGCCACATGGCATCGCCAACAATCTCTCATTAAATACTTACTCATGATTACATTACATAGCACCATGACTAATTGCTCTCCTCCTCTTGTTTCCCATTGATGATGGTGCCTGAATAAGTGAATGGTGATAAGAAAATTTGATCCTTTCACTAATAATTTTTCAAAACATTATGTAATCACTTATAGAAATACAATAATGCTACAGACACCGAGACTGTGTACCAAATTCTTACACCGAATTACGTGTCACGTAATTTAGACCAGTCACGTATCACATTAACAGATATTTTGCGAATGAACGGCCGTTCATCAACTATAGATAGTCGTTAACTGTTATTGGGTGGGAGTCCATTATATGTGGACGCCTGTCCATGTGAAATGAACAATGGACGGGTGTCCACCTATAATGGACTCCCGTCCATAGTTTAAATTTAAAAAATTTGAAAACAAAAATCATGGTCTCCCGTCCATATTCAATGGATGGGGGTCCATACTCAATGGATGGGGGTCCATACTAAATGGACGGGTGTCCACATATACTGGATGCCTGTCCATAGTTAAATTAAAAACATATTTAAAACAAAGTAATGGACGCCCGTCCAAACTTTAAATTAAAAAAAATTATAAATAAACTTTAGGGACGCCCGTTCATATGTTATGGACGACCGTCCCTGAATAATGGACGGGCATCCACATATAATGGACGGTCGTCCATACTTTAAATAAAAAATAATAATAATAAAACAAAATTTATGGACGCCCGTCCATACTTTAAATTAAAAAAAAATTTATAAAACAAAATTTATGAACGCCTATCCATATTTTATGGACAAGCGTCCTTGATTAATAGACGGGCATCCTTATTAGATGGACGTCCATTGTTTAATGAGTATGTTAAAATGAAATTAAATTTGGGTCCCAAATTAATTTTAAAAAACAGTAAGCCACTCTTCTTCTTCGCTCTTCTTCTTTGTCTTTATCCTTATCTCTGGTCTTTTTCTTCATCGAAGTTCTCATCTACCACTCTTCTTCTTCATCGAAGTTCTCATCTGCCGCTCTTCTTCTTCGTCGAAGTTTCTCATCTATCGCTATTCTTCTTCAAGTTCCTCATTTGCCATTATTATTGTAAGTGTTTTAGTCTATTTGGTTTCTATTCATCACGTTTTATTGGTTTTGATTGATGATTGAGCTTGTTTTATAGCGTTCACTCCTTTGTCTTGGTTCATCATCTGCCGCTCCAAGTCGTTGAAGCCATCTGCCATTTTTCAAGTAAGTGTTTCAGTTAATTTGGTTTGTGTTCATCATGTTTAATTGGGTTTGATTGATGATTGAGGTTGAGTGGCTAAGGTATGAAGTATTGGTTATGACAATTCCATTATGGGAAGCAATTGATGAATGTGTTAATATTGTCGTTGAAGCCATCTGCCATTTTTTAATGTGTATTTTTTGATGCGAAATTTTGAATGAATTGCACTAAACAAATAATTGAAACCTGAATTTTTCCCATGATATGTAGTCTTGGTTACTTGGAACTTGGGTAGCACATTTCTGTTTGTGTACATATCCCTTAAAGCCTAATCTCTGTCGTTTTGGCGTATGCATCATGGTAGCATGTAAAATCTGAATAGCCTATTGTTATCAGGAACATAAAGTTTTCCCATATAGAGTAATGTAAAATCTGAATGAGTAATCCTCCATCTCGTTCTTAGTAATGCTGAAATTTCTTATTTTTTGTTGATGCTTTTGGGAGTAAGTGTGTGAAGGAATCTCACTTTAGAAAAAATTAGACTAGTGAATTTGTGTTAAGGAAGTTGTCTGATTGATGTGCATTAGGTCTTGGTGTATAAATTCCTACTCTTTTATGTATTTAATGAATGTTCTTTAGAGATTTGAGTTGATTAACATGTTTGAGTAAGAGGCTATATAAACTCTTATGACTCCACAACATATGAGGGTAACCAGGGCAATATTGATAACTTACTTAAGATACTTTAATTTGCATATTTGGAGGTAGCTAACACATAGGGTGGCATGCTCCACTTTGTTCACACAAGGAATACTATGTCTAGCCTCTTTATGCATAACAAAAGCACTTATGTTTTGGTGTTTTGCTTTTGTTTTTCATTTGCTTTTTAATTTTAAATTCAACGTATCCATTACGTTTTGATTATGATTATGATTATGCAATATCCATGCATAATTTATCATTAATCTCTTAATAAGTGGGGGGTGAAATGAATTGTAGTTTGAATTTTGAGATTGAAAAGTTGGTGAAGTTTGATTTCATAAAGGAGAGGTTGGAATCTTCTTGTAAAATATAATCATGTCAGTTATTAATTTTTTGGCTACAGTCTTAAGATGATTTAAAATATAGCTTAGCTGGTATGATGTAATTCCCAAGTTACTTCTCTTTTAAAATTTGATTTTATATTTAACGTATCTATGTTACTTGTAAAAGCAAAACTCAGGTGATAATTTGATCAAGGATAGAAGCAACAACATTTTAGCATGTAGTGAATTATAATAGGAAATATTCAGGTTGATAGGTAAGCTTGATTTTTCATATGCAGTTCAACATTTACATGATGATGGCTTATCTTATTAACCATCTAGGTAGCTAATAGAACAGTCTATAAAGAACATGGCAAAGGGATGAAGCTTAAGTGGTATGGTCTACATAGATTATCACCAAAATTGGCACAATTCATGACTTATACCTAAAATTTCATATGCTTATCAAAATCAGAATTCATTAGGTCCAAAATGTCTATAATAAAGGTTTGGTTAATTCACTCCATTTTTTGCAAGTTAGGAAACTTTACTTCAGACACAATATCTTCTCAACAACATCAAATGTTTTCCTTGGGAACAAAGTTATGGTATGATGTGAATGTGAAACACTAAAAAACAAAGCCAAAAATTTATTGGAAATGAATTCAGAAAAATAAGTCAAAAAGCACTTTCAGGTGAATTTATAAGATCAATAACCTGGAGAGTGTACCTTTTTAGGTCACTGAAGAGATGAAATAATTTCAGCCTCATCAGCTATTCCTAATATCATAGGAAGATCTAAGGTAGAAAAGATATTAGAGGAAAGTGATTTGTTGAGATTCACATCATCTGTTGGTAGACTAACAGTAAATGATTGTTGAGTAGGCATAATTATTCCTAATGGCATTAACCTTTTTAAGGTACTGAATTCTATTGAGATATTAATTGTCCTTGCTTTTGACTGGCCTGAATGAAAGCACAATTTGATCAAATGATCAATTAGGCAGGCGAGCTAATCAAACAAATTATTTCCACTATTTCCTTGGCTAAAACCTTTTCGCATAGCTTGTATGATTTATGCAGCTGCCTCCCTCCTTGAAGGAACTGTGGATTTTGAAACTGCTGCCATAATTCATAAGGCTTGTTGTGGGTACATGAAGGAATAATACACAAACCTGCATCTAAAGATGTCAGGCAACACCTACCATTTTAAAAATAATAAGAGCAGTAAAAGAAGCATATTTAACTATGCATAAAAGTAATATTCAGACATTATAGAAATGAAGGAATCTTTACCTACCATTCTTATTGACACTTTTGCATCTTTCAAACTTCTTTAGTTATGACTGATTATGATGATGAATTTTTTATGTATACAGGTTTTAGAAGAAAGCAGAAAATGGTAAGAGCAAAAAATACAACCATTCCTCATGAAGGCACATCGTCATTTGGAATCCAATTTTGAGACTTACTATATAAAAAACAATACGAGGAGGTGTCGAACAAATATATTTGCCTTGGAAGAAGTTTGGATTTAGGACTTATAACAAGTTTGGGTTTATTTGATGAAATGAATGGTTGGATTCATAATTTGAAATGGGACCAATTGGTGAGTATTAGGTAAGATGGATATAAGCATTTGATCTATGAGTTTTTTGATAGTTTGGAAGTTGTGGAGACAGATACTGATGAGTTTTCGGCATATACAATGTTTTTTAGATTAAAGAATAAGAACTTTGTAGTGAGACCACAAGATTTAGCAACTTGGATAGGATTTGATTTTGAAGGTTTGAATAACATATCTAGAGCGTGGGATTTCAGACAAGCTTGGATGGTTGTTTCTAGGATAGGGATTTACCATCCACATAGGTGTAAATCTACAAAGTTAAAGAATCCCGCTATGAGAGTATTTCACAGATATATGACTTACACATTTAATGGTTGGAAAGAGACAAATGGAAATGTGACGGTTAAGGATTTAATGTTCATGGAAGTAGCAATAGGAGGGAGACAAGTAAATTCAGTGAAGTTATTGATTAAGAAGTTGGGAGAGGTTCAAGCAGAAAAAGGAGAAATATAGTGGGGGATGCTTGTTACATTAATATGTGAGAACTTGTGTATTCAGATCACCCCTAATGATGAAGCAAATAAGATTAAGTTTTCTGCAAATAATTTGTTGGGGGATGTGACATTGTGTAAAATGGGTTTGATTAAAAAGAATATGGCAGGAGAATGGTTTGTGATTAGGATGAAATGGAGGGAGATGCAACGATTCAGGAAGGTGTCAGTGTTCTAGAAGGGGTAAATGAAGAACAAGTCTATGTGCGCAAAAGAAGAAGAACGAGTAATGAACCTGGATCATCTCAGAATATACAAAATATGTCTTCTCATATTTTAGATGAAATAGTAAGCATATTTGAGTGGATCGAAAAGTATCAAAAGGAGTGTTTTTCACGTATTGACAGGAAAATGCAGGAACAACTGGATCAGTTGCAAAGTGATTTCAACTCGTTCGCATCAAGAATAGAAGAAACGATTGATATCCTTGGGGAACGCATGACAATTTTTCAGCATGATGAAGAACTTCTCAATAGTCTCCTCCTCCTCCTCCAGTCAACGTCCACCCCCTACACCATGATGAAGAATTTCTCAACAGTCTCCTCCTTGTCAACATCCTTGGAGGAACGCACTATGAATGTTAATTGTCATTATGTGTGGTTCAAATACTAAGCTTTATGTACGAAGATTATATTTGCCTTTTGTTCATAAATATGTTAATTGTTAAAGATTGATTTTAGCTGATGTTCTTGATAAAGATTGCCTTTTGTTTATAAATATATTTGCCTTTTGTTTATACATATCTCAACTACTCATTTGAATGCATATGTATATGTAATACCAAACATACCAAAAGACATCAAAATTCAAATCTCAAATGAAATGCATATCTAAAATTCCATCTACAACCAGTGTGACGATAATATATACTAAAAACATTCAAAATAAGTTACATTAAGGTCATTATCATGAATTCACAACCCTATAACAGACAACCTACTCATACACAACCAACGACCAAAATACTAAAAACAAAACAACTGAATCAGCATATAACTCAACTGCATTCGTCAGAAATTAACCAAAGCGTGAATAATTTCTACCAAATACAATTCTATATGCTTCAACCTATCAACAACATCAAATCTCTCCCAACGAAACATGTTTATCATTTACAGACTCCTGCCCAGTACAGAAATTACTTTTTCCTACAAGATTCTGAACCGGACTAGTGGATAACTGTTAATGTTTAACAACCATAATTTAGCACACGTTATAGAAAACTTAAGCCAATTACAATTATACAACATACATAACACGTACATGGGTAGCAACAACATCATTCGACAACACTTGAGTTTTTGGTATACTTTCAACAACGTTGATGTAATCATGTGGGAGGGCATTGGCCACTGAAGTAGAAGAAAGAAACTGTCTTTTCTCGCTCTACTAATGATCATTTTTTCTAAAAAGTAGCATAATACATTAATAATCAAGTTGATATTATTATAAACTTCAAAGAATAGGTGTAAAACTCATACCAATTCTTTGTTCTTGTAATTTTTTATTTTTAACCCTATATACAATTTCTTCAACCTTCGATTGCTTTCTTCTACATGGAGGACGACCTTTGCTACGAATTGTCTGTGGACTAATAATTAGACTATTCCCCTCTTTCGGAGGACTGTCCCCATCTTTATTACTTAAATCGATTGTGGAAGAGATGTTTACTTGTCTATCAAGCACTCCTTCACTTTCCTTTTGCTCCAACTTTTTTCTCATGTCAATCATAAATTCTATCAACATATTACAATCTTCATCATTGTTCGATGCCATATCGGCTACTGTCAGTATTATATTAGACAACTTATCAAAACGTTATCCTTCAACGTTGGTGCTCCACCTATTATAACTCAACTTAATTTTCGTATGGCATCTGTTTATATTTTTCCTCCAACACCGTAAAATGTACTTTTTTGGAACGTGTGAAACCCTTTTATGAATCAACACAATAATGGCATGTCTGTATAAAATCCCCCTGAACTCAAACAAATAGCAAGTACAATGAATATCACGCAAACTTTCTTCAAAGTATACCACAAAGGGAACATGACGACTACTATCTCCAAACCAAACATCTTCTAAAGCTTGATACTCCTTGTATGAATCACACTTTTTCAGAAAAGATAATTCACAATAAATCTTCCTCGCAATCTCTTCTTGAAACTCTTTAAACTTTGCAGTTGTGTATGCACTTTGAAATTGTTTCTCAATAGGGTAATTAGTTATGCATGGTATCGAAGATTTGAAAGATCTAAAATCCGCCTCCCTTTCTTTTTCCAATTTGTCTCACAATGCATTATCATATTGTTCCACAAATTGTTTCAAAGTAGTTTTGGAATTTACATATCCATCAAAAAATGCATGCATACTTTCTCTACGTTGGGTAGTAGACATACCTACCCAGAAAGTATCTTTAAGAAATGCAGGCACCCACTGTACTCTTTCTTTGTACAATCCACATAACTATTCATTCTTGTGAAGGTTGTGCACATCAACAAATTGGTTCCACCATTCTTCAAACTCTTCACGTGTAAAGGAATCATACACAATATTTTGTAACTTAAACTTTATAGTTTCATAGTCCTTATACCCTCTTAACTTTTTAGGCAGTTTCTTCATTATATGCCACAAACACCACCCATGTCTTGTTCCAGGGAAAACAATCTCAATTGCATTTTGCATGGCCTTATCTTAATCAGTGATAATTTCATTAGGAGCAACATCCATGCATTTTAGCCAAGAACGAAATAGCCATACAAATGTCTTAGTGTCCTCATGGGAAATTAACCCACAACTTAACAATGTCGAATGTCCATGATGATCAACCCCCACAAAAGCAGCAAATGGCATATTATACTTGTTCGTCAGATATGTTGTGTCGAAGGTCACAACATCACCGAATTCTTTATATGCGGCCTTACATCTAACATCAACCCATACCACATTCTGTAATCGACTCTCTTCATTTACATCAATCATGTACTAGAAATTTGAATTATCCTTTTACATTTTTATAAAATACTCGAGTACTGCCGAAACATCTCTAACTCTAAGTTATAGCCTTCTCACTTTTTCAATGTAGTTTCTACAATCTTTTTGTAGAAACGTCAAATTCTCTACACATGTTGCCTCAACTGAACATGACTGAAAATTTTTACACGGTCTAATTCCAGCCACATCATTAACTTTAAGCCTCCTTTTCACATAAGGTTGTATCGTTCGGTTAACCTTGAAATATCTTTTTTTTTTGGGACTCGTAAGATCATGGTTATGTTCAAGTACAACCGATTTAATTTTCCATTTGCATTGACCATTCAAAGCTACACTAATCCGACTCTTACAATCTGTTTTGGCAACAGGTTGCTTTTTCAAGGTATTTCTGGATTTACATCTCTCCTTCCCAAAACAAGAACACGCCACTGTCACGTATCTCATCTCCCCGTCATCGCCTTTCTTTGACGTACGTATCATTGTTTCAAAACCCATTTTGTTACCATACTGTTTGTAATACTTCACCAAACTATCAACTGAATCAAATACCATTCTAATATGAGGCTCCACTTCTTCCTCCGCACATCCCATATCTTCTAATTCATCACGTTCATTATCTTGATCATTTAATAGTTTTATAATGGACAAAATTAGAATGTACTAATACAACACATCATAAGAAACAATACGATACAACAAATTTAAAATCATGTTAATGAAAAAGTTAAGTTTCGAGCACAATTTACCTCCTCAACATCATTGAAATTAGGCAAACTAGACTCTTCCATATTCTGTAGTTTCGTGCAAAACCAATACTAGTGTTTGTGTTCACAAATCTGATTCATAACAATCACCAACAAATATTCTCTATAAGTTATTTTCTATTGTAACATATATTCAATCCAAAATATAATACAAAACTAAATAAATGCATAAATTAAATAAAAAACTCTTTAAGTACCTCAACAAATCTTTCTAATCTGAATTTTTTTTGATCTCCCTAACTCCTTTCCACCCTATACGATTGTTTCATGAAAAATTTAGTGGTTTTCTTTCTTGTCACGGTAGCTGCTTGTTGGCTGTTGAGGAAAAAACCAATTGTGGCTGTCGAGGAAGAAACTGGTACAACACTGAATATAAGACGCAGACGAGAAAAAGGCAGACGCGAAGAAAAGATGGGAATGACGAAGCCAAAGGTAATAGGTTTAAAAAGAAGTTTTTTTTTTTTTTTTTTTTTTTGTAAAAATTTTGGCACTTATTTTGGAGAAGTGTATTAGACAAGCTAATGATTTTTACAAATAGAAAAAAAATTATGTAAATTAAAAAAAAAATTTATTTATGCATGGATGGCCGTCCATTATTATATTACAAAATGTTTATGAACCAGAAAACTCAATTGAACAACCTTCTTCCTTTCGCGTTTCTGCATCTTCATCTTTCTCCCCTGACTTTCTTGGTTGGACCAACCCAACCCACTCGGAAGGCTTCATTAGGGTAGCTCATCCTTTTTTTTTTTTTGTTTTTTTGGCTGTTTGGATTACTAAAAAAACCAAACTGAAAGCATGGATGACAATGAAGAGCTGGATGAAGAAGAAGACTTTGAAGAGAAGATAAACTTTTTTTTTCCTAATAAGGACGCCCATCCATAACATATGGACAGGCGTCCATAAATTTTGTTTTATTATTATCATTTATTTAAAGTATGGATTGACGTCCATTATTCAAGGACGACCGTCCATAACATATGAACGGGCGTTCCTAAATTTTGTTGATAATTTTTTTTTTTAATTTAAAGTTTGGACGAGCGTCCATTAAAGGTGGACGCCTATCCATTAAGTATGGACTCCCGTCCATAATATATGGACGGGTGTCCATTACTTTTGTTTTAAATATGTTTTTAATTGAAATTATAGATAGACGTCCATTATATGTGGACGCCCATCCATTTAGTATGGATCCCTGTCCATTGAATATGGACGGGAGTCCATGATTTTTGTTTTCAAATTTTTTAAATTTAAACTATGGACGGGAGTCTATTATAGGTGGACACCCGTCCATAGTAAATGGACTCCCGTCCATATAATATGGACGGGAGTCTATCGTTCATTTCGCATGGACGGGCGTCCACATATAATAGACTCCCCGTCCAATAACAATGAACGACTGTCCATAGTTGATGAACGGTTCACTCGCAAAATATTTGTTAATGTGATACGTGGCTGCTCTGAGTCACATGACATGTAATTCGGTGTAAGAATTCAGTGCATAATCCTGGTGTTCATAGCATTATTAATAGAAATATTACTTAATTGTCAACCATGGTTTATTTTATAAATCGATGGTGTGGTGTCTTTTTCATTCCTTCAAAGATGAAGAAGCTCTATGCTTGCTCTTAATTCCTTAAGCACCTTTGAACCCAAGATCCTTTGGTCTTTTAACTCTTCAATTCATCATTCACTCCATTAGTTCAAAAGGGGTGGTTAATTAATTTAATTTTTGATTATACCAAATTAAATATTGCCAACTTCATCTATACCCATTTACCCAACACCAACAACAAAATAAGACAGGCTAAGAAAAATGATTTCGGGTAAAATTTCTGGTAATTGAGTAATTGACCATATATCTGTTGGAAGGTAATCAATCAACATGTTAAATAATGGTCTAAAACTAGAAATGTCCCCACTTAATAAAACAAAGGATTTATTAATTAAATAGGCCCCAAGCCAAGATACGGATTCCTTTACTTGTATTCTAATTTATGCAATTATCAAACCCTTAGGGTGCGTTTGGTTTGTGTAATATTTTATTATGAGAAATTTTATATTAATAGAAAGATAGATTGCCCTAAAGATTACTAGGAATATTTAAGGAAATGTGTTTGGTTAGTTTCGAATAAATTAGTGGGTATATTATATTGATATGTTTGATTGTGAGGTAAATAGGTGGGTATATTATATAGATTACTAAATTGCTCTCCTTTTATAATATTAATATAATATTATTTTTTTATTATTTTTTGAATATTTTTTAAATCCCTACATTTAAAATTTTGCTAAAACACCCCAGCCATATAAAACTTTAATTTGTAATAAAATCACCCCCACCCGCTCTAAGCCACTATCGGCAGCCAACCACCACCGCTGGTGCTGCTGGAAGTTGCCTTAATGGCACATGACTGGCTAGATCCCGTCGATTGTGCGCCATTAAGGTGACTTGGTTGGTTGGGGGTATTTTGTTAACTTTTAAACTTTTTGTGGCTGGAGTGTTTTAACTAAATTCTCAAATGTAGAGGGCCTGGGTAATGGTTATTTGGTAGACATTTGAGGGCAATTGTGTCCAAAATTGTATTTAATTAAGAGCAAAATAGGTATAAAGATCATATTACCCGGTAATCGTTTAATAATACCTCCTAGGGCGGGTATCTGATTACTCCCTATTTAACCAACAGTAAACACTATTTGCAATAAAAGATACTCCTAATATTTTATTATTTGCAAACCAAATGAGGAAATCTTGAAAATTAAATAAAGATTACCCCTGTAATCTTATATGACCCCGAACCAAACGGACACTTAAACTCAAATTAATCTCCTAATTACTTAAACCTTAATTTCTTTTATATACCGAACCAACCCAAATCATCAAAGTAAAAATACTGGTATGTTTTCTGACGTTGATTGCAGTAAAATTTAGACCCACAAGTTTTTAAAAAAATGACAAATTGGTCCAATGTAATGAAGAATGAATGATCTAACTGTCCAAAGAGTAGAGGAAAAAGTAAACATCTAGATATATGAAAGCCGAAGTCCCATGGCTCTTCCGGCAAGTATGGTGACTACTTAAAAAGTAGTGGTATAGAATTTACTCTCACCATTTAGTCTTCAAAGTAGTGAATGATTGAATCTTAAAGTCACGTAATCATCATCAACATCATGAAAACTACTATTCTCTTAACCACTCTTTAATATACGGGTAATACTACACTGATAAACCAATATCACAAACTTTCTCTCGCAAAACTACCTAATTTTCGTATGGCATCTGTTTATATTTTCCCCAAACACGAAAATGTACTTTTTTGGAACGTGTGAAACCCTTTTATGAATCAACACAAAATGGCATGTTTGCATAAAATCCCCCTAAAATCAAACAAATAGCAAGTACAATGAATAACACAAACTTTCTTCAAAGTATACCCAAAGGGAACACGACGACTACTATCTCCAAACCAAACATCTTCTAAAACTTGATACTCTCGTATGAATCACACTTTTTCAGAAAAGATAATTCACAATAAATCTTCCTCGCAATCTCTTCTTGAAACTCTTTAAACTTTGCAGTTGTGTATGCACTTTGAAATTGTTTCTCAATAGGGTAATTATTATGCATGGTATCGAAGATTTGAAAGATCTAAAATCGCCTCCCTTTCTTTTTCCACTTTTCTCACAATGCATTATCATATTGTTCACAAATTGTTTCAAAGTAGTTTTGGAATTTACATATCCATCAAAAAATGCATGCATACTTTCTACGTTGGGTAGTAGACATACCTCCAGAAAGTATCTTTAGAAATGCAGGCACCCACTGTACTCTTTCTTTGTACAATCCACATAACATTCATTCTTGTGAAGGTTGTGCACATCAAAAAATTGGTTCCACGTTCTTCAAACTCTTCACGTGTAAAGGAACATACAAACAATTTTTGAACTAAACTTTATGTTTCATAGTCCTTATACCTTTTAACTTTTAGGCAGTTTCTCATTATATGCCACAAACACCACATGTCTTGTCCAGGGACAATCTCATTGCATTTTGCATGGCCTTATCTTAATCAGTGTAATTCATTAGGAGCAACATCCATGATTAGCCAAGAACGAAATAGCCATACAAATGTCTCAGTGTCCTATGGGAATTACCCACAACTAACAATGTCGAATTCCATGATGATCAACCCCACAAAGCAGCAAATGGCATATTATACTTTTTCGTCAGATACATTTGTGTCGAAGGTCACAACATCACCGAATTCTTTATATGTGGCCTTACATCTAACATAACCATAACACATTCTGTAATCGACTCTCTTCATTTACATCAACATGTACCAGAAATTTGAATTCTCTTTTACATTTTTAAATACTAGTACTGCCGAAACATCTCCAACTCTAAGTTAGCTTCTCACTTTTTCAATGTAGTTTCTATAATCTTTTTGTAGAAACGTCAAATTCTTAATACATGTTGCCTAACTGAACATGACTGAAAATTTTTACACGTCTCAATTCCAGCCCATCATTAACTTTAAGCTCCTTTTCACATAAGGTGTATCGTCGGTTAACCTGAAAATTCTTTTTTTGGGACTTGTAAGATCATGGTTATGTTCAAGTATAACCGATTTAATTCCCATTGCATTGACCATTCAAAGCTACACTAATCCGACTCTTACAATCTGTTTTGGCAACAGGTTGCTTTTCAAGGTATTTCTGGATTTACATCTCTCCTTCCAAACAAGAACAGCCACTTCACGTATCTCATCTCCCTCATCGCCTTTCTTGACGTATACTTGTTTCAAAACCATTTTGTTACCATACTGGTAATACTTCACCAAACTATCAACTGATCAAACATCCAATATGAGGCTCCACTTCTTCCTCCGCACATCCCATATCTTCTATTCATCACGTTCATTATCTTGATCATTTAATAGTTTTATAATGGACAAAATTAGAATGACTAATACAACACATCATAAGAAACAATACGATACAACAAATTTAAAATCATGTTAATGAAAAAGTTAAGTTTCAGCACAATTTACCTCCTCAACACATGAATAAGGCAAACTAGACTCTTCCATCCGAATTTTGTGCAAAACCAATACAGTGTTTGTGTTCACAAATCTGATTCATAACAATCACCAACAAATATTCTCTATAAGTTATTTCTATTGTAACATATATTCAACCAAAATATAATACAAAACTAAATAAATGCATAAATTAAAAAAAACTCTTTAAGTACCTAACAAATCTTTCTAATCTGAATTTTTTTTGATCTCCTAACTCCTTTCCACCCTAACGATTGTTTCATGAAAAATTTAGTGGTTTTCTTTCTTGTCACGGTAGCTGCTTGTTGTTGTTGAGGAAAAAACCAATTTGGTGGAGGAAGAAACTGGTACAACACTGAAATATAACACGTAGACGCGAAGAAAAGATGGGAATGACGAAGCCAAAGGTAATAGGTTTAAAAGAAGTTTTTTTTTTTTTTTTTTTTTGTAAAAATTTTGGCACTTATTTTAGAGAAGCGTATTAGACAAGCTAATGATTTTTACAAATAGAAAAAAAAATTATGTAAATTAAAAAAAAATTTATTTGTGCATTGTAACACCCACATCAAGGTACGTAATTTACTTATGCCCTAATACCCTTCGTTGGATTTCTTTGAAGTTACCTTAGACAATGTAAAGAAAATTCTTAAAAGTTCATAAGGGTAAAAATTATCTTTTTCACTCAAAATTAGTTGAAATGTGGGAGTGAAAAGAGATAGAATTTCATGGAGAATACAATAAAAATGAGGGCATTATAGTAATTGACTAAGGGACATAGATGGAATTTAGCGAAAGTGCAAGGGCAAAATGGAATACATGCATATATTATTTGATATAAGGCTTTATTCAAAGAAACCCTATCATACTTCAGCCCTTGTTAACACACCTATACCTCATTTTCTCTCAATTTCCTACTAAATTTCAAAGGAAAATCATAGGATTTGGTTTGGATTTTTGGAGATTTTCAATCCTAAAGCATCCTAAGGTAAGATTCTAGCAACATGAATGTGATAAACTTTAAAGTTTTAAATTTTTTGGTTTTATATGATCTAGGTCCAAGAGGAAGAGATTTAGAGCAAAAGGGAAATGTTCTCACATATTCAAGGTAAGTAAACCTAATTTGAACCTTAATTTGAGCAAAACTGTGTTGAATGAATTTTTGCATGTTTATATGTGATGGTATAAGAGAATTGTGGGCTGTTTTTGATGTTTATTGATGTATTATTCTAGCCATGAGAAGTAGTGTATGTTGATGTGAAGATTTGGTGAAGTGTGGAAGATTTGGTGTTGAGATTTTTGAAGTGCAGAAAATTATTGAAAATGGACAGGTTTGATGCTATAATAGTGAGTTTTTGGCTCACAATTTGGTTGAATTAGAGAGTTGTGAAGTGTAGCCAACAAGGTAGTTGCATGTGCATATGAAGGTTTGATGAAATCCAAAGAGCATTGCATGCATGAGTTGGCTAAACCCTAATGAGGAAAGGGTTAGAGAAAGGCAAGACTTGAAGTTTGAATGTATATTATTGATCTTTTAACCTTTTTTCACAGAGGAGAATGGTAGGAAAGGTTAGGGAGTAAGTGGAGGTAAATTGTATGGAAAAGCCTTAAAGTAGGCATGTTAACAAGGTTGCCCTGTCAAATCCGTGACTTTCTGAGTGATTTTTGGGTATCTTAGCTATCGAACTGGGTTTAGTAGTAAACATAAAAGTTGTAGCCCTTTCTCTAAGCTTTAAAATGAGACCAAGATCATGGCAATCAGAGGTGTATAACTCTAGATATGCCTTCTTGAATATGATGTGTGCAGAATGACTATCTCAAAAGTGCTTCCACTTATTAGTTTATTTGTAGTCTAATAATATCTAATGATTCCCAGTATGAAAAATGATGCTTAAAGGGTTGTGAAGCATGTTTGAATGAGTGGTCTTTATGATTATTAATGATTATAGAACATATATTTTGATGTAATGAATGACCATGGAGGCTATGTGTAATAGTTATATACCACCTAAGTATGAGCTTGTGCATGTATAAACAAGCCTAAGGATGATATATTTCTATGAATTTATTATGCATCCACAAAATGGTCATGATGAAATGATAGTGTCATATATGGAAGTTTATGTTTTTTAAAGAATGCAAAGTGTAGAATTCCATAGCTTGGAAATTCATGTTGAAATGTGCATAGTATCTCTTTTATTCTATACTATGATATAAGGTTTTTGCGATGGGGAACCCAGGAGTGATAGAGATGCCCCATACATGTCACCACGAGTGAGTGGCATCAACAGAGAGATACAGTATTTGTACAGTCTGTGAGTAGTGTAGTGGATAAGGACTGTACCCAGCAGAGCATACCTACATGCACACCGACACGACGGCGAGCGGCACAGCAGAGAGATATAGTACTTATACAGCCGTGAGTAGTGCATGTAGTGAGGACTATACCCACTCACATGGCCAGGGTTCCAAATCCATGCATCAACTAGTCCGATCGGCAAACTAGAAAGAAAGAAAGAAAAAGAAAGAGAATCAGAGAAGAAAAGAAAGAGATACAGCATAAGAGAAACAAAAACAGAAAAGAAAAGAGAGTTCTTTTCTCAAGAAAGTTTATTATTCTGCATATGTATTATACTACTTACATGATTCAGTATTTTATGTGCTCGACGATGTACAATTTATTTATTGTCTTTGCACGTTGGTAGTAGCAAATCAGAGTAGCAGAAAAGAATGCAAAATATCATAAAGAATGCAGATAACATAAAAGAATGAAGAATATTAGCAAAGAATAAAGTGAGAAAGGAAAATCAGAACATGAGTAACGGAGGAAGAACAGTCATGTAGTTTGGTTTACTTACTGAGCAATTAGTGCTCACTTCGTTATTTATTGTTTTGCAGGACTAGATGATTTACGACCAGGTGGGACGTCAAGAAGTGGAGGAGTTTGGCGGCATGTTCAAGATTACCTTGTGCTTACTAATGTATATTAGTATTTGTATATATATTTATACGAATTAAAATTTTCGGATTTCATTATGTATATATGTTTATAAAAGTTATTTAGTGGATTTTATCATATGTTTTTCAAAGAATTACTAGCTATATGTGTTTACATGCATGGATGGCCGTCCATTATTATATTACAAAATGTTTACGAACCAGAAAACTTAATGAACAACCTTCTTCCTTTGCGTGTGTGCATCTTCATCTTTCCCCTTGACTTTCTTGGTTGGACCAACCCAACCACTCGGAAGGCTTCATCAGGGTAGCTCATCTTTTTTTTTTTTTTTTGGTCAACTAATTTTGAGTGAAAAGACCATTTTACCCCTAATGAAAGTTTAAGGGATTTTCTTCACATTTTTCTCAAAATAACTTTAACAAAATTCAACTAAGGGTATAAGCACATAAATTAAATTACATACCTCCATGTGGGTGTTACAAGAGTTTTCAGCATATACAATGTTTTTTAGATTAAAGAATAAGAACTTTGTAGTGAGACAACAAGAGTTAGCAACCTGGATAGGATTTGATTTTGAAGGTTTGGATAACATATCTAGAACGTGGGATTCCAGACAAGCTTGGATGGTTGTTTCTAGGATAGGGATTTGCCATCCACATAGGTGTAAATCTACAAAGTTAAAGAATCTTGCTATGAGAGTATTTCACAGATATCTGACTTACACATTTAATGGTTGGAAAGAGACAAATGGAAATGTGACAGTTAAGGATTTAATGTTCATGGAAGTAGCAATAGCAGGGAGGCAAGTAAATTCAGCGAAGTTATTGATTAAGAAGTTGGGGGAGGTTCAAGCAGAAAAAGGAGAAATATATTGGGGGATGCTTGTTACATTAATATGTGAGAACTTGTGTATTCAGATCACCCCTAATGATGAAGCAAATAAGATTAAGTTTTTTGCAAATAATTTGTTGGGGGATGTGACATTGTGTAAAATGGGTTTGATTAAAAATAATATGGCAGGAGAATGGTTTGTGATTAGAATGAAATAGAGGGAGATGCAACGATTCAGGAAGGTGTCAGTGTTCCAGAAGGGGTAAATCAAGAACAAGTTTATGTGCGCAAAAGAAGAAGAACGAGTAATGAACCTGGATCATCTCAGAATGTACAAAATATGTCTTCTCATACTTTAGATGAAATAGTAAGCATATTTGAGTGGATCGAAAAGTTTCAAGAGGAGTGTTTTTCACGTATTGACAGGAAAATGCAGGAACAACTGGATCAGTTGCAAAGTGATTTCAACTCGTTCACATCAAGAATAGAAGAAACGATTGACATCCTTGGGGAACGCATGAAAAATTTTCAGCATGATGAAGAACTTCTCAATAGTCTCCTCCTCCTCCAGTCAACCTCCACCCCCTGCACCATGATGAAGAATTTCTCAATAGCCTCCTCCTTGTCAACATCCTTGGGGAACGCACTATGAATGTTAATTGTCATTATGTGTGGTTCAAATACTAAGCTTTATGTATGAAGATTATATTTTCCTTTTGTTCATAAATATGTTAATTGTTAAAGATTGATTTCAGCGGATGTTCTTGATAAAGATTGCCTTTTGTTTATAAATATATTTGCCTTTTGTTTATACATATCTCAACTACTCTTTTGAATGCATATGTATATGTAATACCAAACATACCAAAAGACATCAAAATTCAAATCTCAAATGAAATGCATATCCAAAATTCCATCTACAACCAGTGTGACGATAATATATACTGAAAACATTCAAAATAAGTTACATTAAGGTCATGATCATGAATTCACAATCCTATAACAGATAGCCTACTCATACACAATCAACGACCAAAATACTAAAAACAAAACAACTGAATCAGCATAAAACTCAACTGCATTCGTCAGAAATTAACCAAAGCGTGAATAATTTCTACCAAATACAATTCTATATGCTTCAATCTATCAACAACATCAAATCTCTCCCAATGAAACATGTTTATCATTTACAGACTCCTGCCCAGTACAGAAATTACTTTTTCCTATAAGATTCTGAACCGGACTAGTGGACAACTATTAATGTTTAACAACCATAATTTAGCACACGTTATAGAAAACTTAAGCCAATTACAATTATACAACATACATAACACATACCTAGGTAGCAACAACATCATTCGACAACACTTGAGTTTTCGGTATACTTTCAACAATGTTGATGTAATCATGTGGGAGGGCATTGGCCACAGAAGTAGAAGAAAGAAACTATTCCTTTTCTCGCTCTACTAATGATCCTTTTTTCTAAAAAGTAGCATAACACATTAATAATCAAGTTGATATTATTATAAACTTCAAATAAGTAAATAATGTTTCAAAAACATATATCATGTAAGAATAGGTGTAAAACTCATACCAATTCTTTGTTCTTGTAATTTTTTATTTTTAACCTTACGTATAATTTCTTTAACCTTCGATTGCTTTCTTCTACATGGAGGACGACCTTTGCTACGAATTGTCTGTGGACTAATAATTAGACTATTCCCCTTTTTCGAAGGACTATCCCCATCTTTATTACTTAAACCGATTGTGGAAGAGATGTTTACTTTTCTACCAAGCACTCCCTCACTTTCCTTTTGCTCCAACTTTTTTCTCATGTCAATCATAAATTCCATCAACATATTACAATCTTCATCATTGTTTGATGCCATATCGGCTACTGTCAGCATTATATTAGATAACTTATCAAAACGTTATCCTTCAACGTTGGTGCTCCACCTATTATAACTCACCTTAATTTTCGTATGGCATCTGTTTATATTTTTCCTCCAACACCGTAAAATGTACTTTTTTGGAACGTGTGAAACCCTTTTATGAATCAACACAATAATGGCATGTTTGCATAAAATCCCCCTAAAATCAAACAAATAGCAAGTACAATGAATAACACACAAACTTTCTTCAAAGTATACCGCAAAGGGAACACGACGACTACTATCTCCAAACCAAACATCTTCTAAAACTTGATACTCCTCGTATGAATCACACTTTTTCAGAAAAGATAATTCACAATAAATCTTCCTCGCAATCTCTTCTTGAAACTCTTTAAACTTTGCAGTTGTGTATGCACTTTGAAATTGTTTCTCAATAGGGTAATTAGTTATGCATGGTATCGAAGATTTGAAAGATCTAAAATCAGCCTCCCTTTCTTTTTCCACTTTATCTCACAATGCATTATCATATTGTTCCACAAATTGTTTCAAAGTAGTTTTGGAATTTACATATCCATCAAAAAATGCATGCATACTTTCTATACGTTGGGTAGTAGACATACCTGCCCAGAAAGTATCTTTAGGAAATGCAGGCACCCACTGTACTCTTTCTTTGTACAATCCACATAACCATTCATTCTTGTGAAGGTTGTGCACATCAAAAAATTGGTTCCACCGTTCTTCAAACTCTTCACGTGTAAAGGAATCATACACAATATTTTGTAACTTAAACTTTATAGTTTCATAGTCCTTATACCCTTTTAACTTTTTAGGCAGTTTCTTCATTATATGCCACAAACACCACATATGTCTTGTACCAGGGAAAACAATCTCAGTTGCATTTTGCATGGCCTTATCTTAATCAGTGATAATTCCATTAGGAGCAACATCCATGCATTCAAGCCAAGAACGAAATAGCCATACAAATGTCTCAGTGTCCTCATGGGAAATTAGCCCACAACCTAACAATGTCGAATATCCATGATGATCAACCCTCACAAAAGCAGCAAATGGCATATTATACTTTTTCGTCAGATACATTATGTCGAAGGTCACAACATCACCGAATTCTTTATATGTGGCCTTACATCTAACATCAACCCATAACACATTCTGTAATCGACTCTCTTCATTTACATCAACCATGTACCAGAAATTTGAATTCTCTTTTTACATTTTTATAAAATACTTTAGTACTGCCGAAACATCTCCAACTCCAAGTCGTAGCCTTCCCACTTTTTCAATGTAGTTTCTATAATCTTTTTGTAGAAACGTCAAATTCTTAATACATGTTGCCTCAACTGAACATGACTGAAAATTTTTACACGGTCTAATTCCAGCCGCATCATTAACTTTAAGCCTCCTTTTCACATAAGGTTGTATCGTTCGGTTAACCTTGAAATATCTTCTTTTTTTGGGACTTGTAAGATCATGGTTATGTTCAAGTATAACCGATTTAATTTCCCATTTGCATTGACCATTCAAAGCTACACTAATCCGACTCTTACAATCTGTTTTGGCAACAGGTTGCTTTTTCAAGGTATTTCTGGATTTACATCTCTCCTTCCTATAACAAGAACATGCCACTATCACGTATCTCATCTCCCTATCATCGCCTTTCTTTGACGTATATATCATTGTTTCAAAAGCCATTTTGTTACCATACCGTTTGTAATACTTCACCAAACTATCAACTGAATCAAACACCATTCCAATATGAGGCTCCACTTCTTCCTCCGCACATCCCATATCTTCTAATTCATCACGTTCATTATCTTGATCATTTAATAGTTTTATAATGGACAAAATTAGAATGTACTAATACAACACATCATAAGAAACAATACGATACAACAAATTTAAAATCATGTTAATGAAAAAGTTAAGTTTCAAGCACAATTTACCTCCTCAACATCATTGAAATAAGGCAAACTAGACTCTTCCATCCGTAATTTTGTGCAAAACCAATACTAGTGTTTGTGTTCACAAATCTGATTCACAACAATCACCAACAAATATTCTCTATAAGTTAGTTTCTATTGTAACATATATTCAATCCAAAATATAATACAAAACTAAATAAATGCATAAATTAAATAAAAAACTCTTTAAGTACCTCAACAAATCTTTCTAATCTGAAATTTTTTTTTTATCTCCCTAACTCCTTTCCACCCTAAACGATTGTTTCATGAAAAATTTAGTGGTTTTCTTTCTTGTCACGGTAGCTGCTTGTTGGTTGTTGAGGAAAAAACCAATTATGGCTGTCGAGGAAGAAATTGGTACAACACTAAATATAACACGTAGACGCGAAGAAAAGATGGGAATGACGAAGCCAAAGGTAATAGGTTTAAAATGAAGTTCTTTTTTTTTTTTTTTTTTTGCGTAAAAATTTTGGCACTTATTTTAGAGAAGCGTATTAGACAAGCTAATGATTTTTACAAATAGAAAAAAAATTATGTAAATTAAAAAAAAAACATTTTATTTGTGCATTGTAACACCCACATCAAGGTACGTAATTTTACTTATGCCCTAATACCCTTCGTTGGATTTCTTTGAAGTTACCTTAGACAAATGTAAAGAAAATTCCTTAAAAGTTCATAAGGGTAAAATTATCTTTTTCACTCAAAATTAGTTGAAATTGTGGGAGTGAAAAGAGATAGAATTTCATGGAGAATACAATAAAAATGAGGGCATTATAGTAATTGACTAAGGGACATAGATGGAATTTTAGCGAAAGTGCAAGGGCAAAATGGAATACATGCATATATTATTTGATATAAGGCTTTATTCAAAGAAACCCTATCATACTTCAGCCCTTGTTAACACCACCTATACCTCATTTTCTCTCAATTTCCTTCACTAAATTTCAAAGGAAAATCATAGGATTTGGTTTGGATTTTTGGAGATTTTCAATCCTAAAGCATCCTAAGGTAAGATTCTAGCAACATGAATGTGATTAAACTTTAAAGTTTTAAATTTTTATGGTTATTATATGATCTAGGTCCAAGAGGAAGAGATTTAGAGCAAAAGGGAAATGTTCTCACATATTCAAGGTAAGTAAACCTAATTTGAACCTTAATTTGAGCAAAACTTGTGTTGAATGAATTTTTGCATGTTTATATGTGATGGTATAAGAGAATTGTGGGCTGTTTTTGATGTTTATTGATGTATTAATTCTAGCCATGAGAAGTAGTGTATGGTTATGTGAAGATTTGGTGAAGTTGTGGAAGATTTGGTGTTGAGATTTTTGAAGTGTAGAGAATTATTGAAAATGGACAGGTTTGATGCTATAATTAGTGAGTTTTTGGCTCACAATTTGGTTGAATTAGAGAGTTGTGGAAGTGTAGCCAACAAGGTAGTTGCATGTGCATATGAAGTGTTTGATGAAAATCCAAAGAGAAATTGCATGCATGAGTTGGCTAAACCCTAATGAGGAAAGGGTTAGAGAAAGGCAAGACTTGAAGTTTGAATGTATATTATTGATCTTTTAACCTGTTTTCACAGGGGAGAATGGTTAGGAAAGGTTAGGGAGTAAGTGGAGGTAAATAGGTATGGAAAAGCCTTAAAGTAGGCATGTTACCAAGGTTGCCCTGTCAAATCTGTGACCTTCTGAGTGATTTTTGGGCATCTTAGCTATCAAACTGGGTTGAGTCGTAAACATAAAAGTTGTAGCCCTTTCTCTAAGCTTTAAAATGAGACCAAGATCATAGCAATCGGAGGTGTATAACTCAAGATATGCCTTCTTGAATATGACATGTGCAGAATGACTATCTCAAAAGTGCTTCCACTTTATTAGTTTATTTGTAGTCTAATAATCTATAATTGATTCCAAGTATGAAAATGATGCTTAAAGGGTTGTGAAGCATGTTTGAATGAGTGGTCTTTATGATTATTTAATGATTGTATGAACATATATATTTGATGTAATGAATGACCATGGAGGCTATGTGTAATATGTTATATACCACCTAAGTATGAGCTTGTGCATGTATAAACAAGCCTAAGGATGATATATTTCTATGAATTTATTATGCATCCACAAAATGGTCATGATGAAATGATATGTTCATATATGGAAGTTTATGTTTTTTAAAGAATGCAAGTGTAGAATTTCCATAGCTTGGAAATTCATGTTGAAATGTGCATAGTATTTCTTTTTATTCTATACTATGATATAAGGTTTTTGCGATGGGGAACCCGTGAGTGATAGAGATGCCCACATACATGTCACCACGAGTGAGTGGCATCAACAGAGAGATACAGTATTTGTACAGTCTGTGAGTAGTGTATGTGGATAAGGACTGTACCCAGCAGAGCATACCTACATGCACACCGACACGAGCGAGCGGCCACAGCAGAGAGATATAGTACTTATACAGTCCGTGAGTAGTGCATGTAGATGAGGACTATACCCACTCACATGGCCAGGGTTCCAAATCCATGCATCAACCTAGTCCGATCGGCAAACTAGAAAGAAAGAAAGAAAAAGAAAGAGAATCAGAGAAGAAAAGAAAGAGATACAGCATAAGAGAAACAAAAACAGAAAAGAAAAGAGAGTTCTTTTCTCAAGAAAGTTTATTATTCTGCATATGTATTATACTACTTACATGATTCAGTATTTTTATGTGCTCGACGATGTACAATTTTATTTATTGTCTTTGCACGTTGGTAAGTAGCAAATCAGAGTAGCAGAAAAGAATGCAAAATATCATAAAAGAATGCAGAATAACATAAAAGAATGAAGAATATTAGCAAAGAATAAAGTGAGAAAAGGAAAATCAGAACATGAGTAACGGAGGAAGAACAGTCATGTAGTTTGGTTTACTTACTGAGCAATTAGTGCTCACTTCGTTATTTTATTGTTTTGCAGGTACTAGATGATTTACGACCAGGTGGGACGTCAAGAAGTGGAGGAGTTTGGCGGCACTGTTCAAGATTACCTTGTGCTTACTAATGTATATTAGTATTTTGTATATATATTTATACGAATTAAAATTTTCGGATTTTACATTATGTATATATGTTTATAAAAGTTATTTAGTGGATTTTATCATATGTTTTTCAAAGAATTACTAGCTATATAGTGTATTACATGCATGGATGGCCGTCCATTATTATATTACAAAATGTTTACGAACCAGAAAACTTAATTGAACAACCTTCTTCCTTTCGCGTTTGTGCATCTTCATCTTTCTCCCTTGACTTTCTTGGTTGGACCAACCCAACCCACTCGGAAGGCTTCATCAGGGTAGCTCATCTTTTTTTTTTTTTTTTTTTGGCTGTTTGGATTACTAAAAAAAACCAAACTGAAGCATGGATGGCATTGAAGAGCTGGATGAGGAAGAAGACTTTGAAGAGAAGATAAACTTTTTTTTTCCTAATAGGGACGCCTATCCATAACATATGGATAGGCGTCCATAAATTTTGTTTTATTATTATTATTATTTATTTAAAGTATGGATTGGCGTCCATTATTCAAGGATGACCGTCCATAACATATGAACGGGCGTCCTAAATTTTGTTTATAATTTTTTTTAATTTAAAGTTTGGACGAGCATCCATTAAAGGTGGACGCCCATCCATTAAGTATGGACTCCCGTCCATAATATATGGACGGGCGTCCATTACTTTTGTTTTAAATATGTTTTTAATTTAAACTATAGACAGACGTCCATTATATGTGGACGCCCGTCCATTTAGTATGGATCCCTGTCCATTGAATATGGACGGGAGTCCATGATTTTTGTTTTCAAATTTTTTAAATTTAAACTATGGACGGGAGTCCATTATAGGTGGACACCCATCCATAGTAAATGGACTCCTGTCCATATAATATGGACGGGAGTCCATCGTTCATTTCGCATGGACGAGCGTCCACATATAATGAACTCCCCGTCCAATAACAATGAACGACCGTCCATAGTTGATGAATGATTCACTCGCAAAATATTTGTTAATGTGATACGTGGCTGGTCTGAGTCACGTGACACGTAATTCGATGTAAGAATTCGGTGCGCAATCTCGGTGTCCATAGCATTATTGATAGAAATATTACTTAATTGTCAACCATGGTTTATTTTATAAATCGATGGTGTGGTGTCTTTGTCATTCCTTCAAAGATGAAGAAGCTCTATGCTTCCTCTTAATTCCTTAAGCACCTTTGCACCCAAGATCCTTTGGTCTTTTAACTCTTCAATTCATCATTCACTCCATTAGTTCAAAAGAGGTGGTTAATTAATTTAATTTTTGATTATACCAAATTAAATATTGCCAACTTCATCTATACCCATTTACCCAACACCAACAACAAAATAAGACAGGTTAAGAAAAATGATTTCGGGTAAAATTTTTGGTAATTGAGTAATTGACCATATATCTGTTGGAACGTAATCAATCAACATGTTAAATAATGGTCTAAAACTAGAAATGTCCCCACTTAATAAAACAAAGGATTTATTAATTAAATAGGCCCCAAGCCAAGATACGGATTCCTTTACTTGTATTCTAATTTATGCAATTATCAAACCCTTTGGGTGCGTTTGGTTTGTATAATGCTTTATTATGAGAAATTTTATATTAATAGAATGATAGATTGCCCTGAAGATTACTGGGAATATTTAAGGAAATGTGTTTGGTTAGTTTCGAATAAATTAGTGGGTATGTTATATTGATATGTTTGATTGGGAGGTAAATAGGTAGGTATATTATATAGATTACTAAATTGCTCTCCTTTTATAATATTATTTGTTTATTATTTTTTGAATATTTTTTAAATCCCTTCATTTGAAATTTTGCTAAAACACCCAAACCATATAAAACTTTAATTTGTAATAAAATCAACCCCACCCACCCTAAGCCACTGTCGGTAGCCAACCACCACCGCTGGTGCTACCGAAAGTTGCCTTAATGGCACATTACTGGCTAGATCCCGTCGGTTGTGCGCCATTAAGGTGACTTGGTTGGCTGGGAGTATTTTGTTAACTTTTAAACTTTTTGTGGCTGGAGTGTTTTAGCTAAATTCTCAAATGTAGAGGGTCTGGGTAATGATTTTTATCCGATAATATGATTATCGGATAAAAATCATATTATCCGATAATCGTTTAATAACACCTCCTAGGGCGGGTATCTGATTACTCCCTATTTAACCAACAGTAAATACTATTTGCAATAAAAGATACTCGTAATATTTTATTATTTGCAAACCAAACAAGGAAATCTTGAAAATTAAATGAAGATTACCCCCGTAATCTTATATGACCCCGAACCAAATGGACACTTAAACTCAAATTAATCTCTTAATTACTTAAACCTTAATTTCTTTTATATACCGAACCAACCCAAATCATTAGGGTAAAAATATTGGTATGTTTTCTGACATTGATTGCAGTAAAATTTAGACCCACAAGTTTTAAAAAAAATGACAAATTGGTCCAATGTAATCAAGAATGAATGATCTAACTGTCCAAAGGGTAGAGGAAAAAGTAAACATCTAGATATATGAAAGCCAAAGTCCCGTGGCTCTTCCGGCAAGTCTGGTGACTACTTAAAAAGTAGTGGTACAAAATTTACTCTCACCATTTAGTCTTCAAAGTAGTGAATGATTGAATCTTAAAGTCACATAATCATCATCAACATCATGAAAACTACTATTCTCTTAACCACTCTTTAATATATGGGTAATACTATACTGATAAACCAATATCACAAACTTTCTCTCGCAAACCAACATGGCACTTGAGTTGGTATTAACACGTCAATTGACGAATTTAACTCAACATGAAGGAAGAAATGGTCATTCCTTGTGACTTAATGATTGTTCCTTCATAAGGAACGGTCGTTCCTTATGAATGAATAATTATTCTTTTACAAGGAACTACTGTTCCCTATCAAGAAACAATCATTCCTTCATACATAGTCGTTCCTTAGAGAGGAACGATCATTCCTTTTATGAACGACCGTTTCTTGGGTCTAGTCAAAATCATTTTGTGCCTTAGGCGTGATGGAGCTACCAACTTAGCTACCACATTAGGGTTTGTGAGAAAAGTTTGCCAACCTATCTTTGTTCGTAACATATTCAATTACCAAACACGTCTGATCCTACTGAAAATTACTTCTATTGTTTATATACACCTTCTTTTAAGCCTAGTTAGTAAATTCGCGAATTATTCGCGAATTATACGTCCACCCGTATAATTCGCATATTATTCGCGAACAGCCGTATTTTATAAGCCCAGCCGTATTATTCGCGAATTATATGTCTCAACCGTATTATTCGCGAATTATTCCCATATCCGAATTTTTGCCGAATTTTTATAAACGTATTTTTCACCATTTTCCGTATCATACCCGTACCTTTTTTTTGTCGTACCCGTATATTTGAAATGTTATATAGATTTTAACCAAGTGGCCTATGAAAAGTGCTAAAACTAGGATTGATATTGCCGTATTTTTTAAAATGTATTATTGACAATGTGTCGTATTAAACCCGTATATACCCATATCGTATTTTTTTCGTATCCGAATTTTATGGCCGAATTTTTACAAACGTATTTTTCACCATTTGCCGTATCATACTCGTAAAATTCCCGTACCATTTTTTTACCGTACCCGTATTTACTAAATAGGCTTTTAAGGAACAAAAAAACTTGTATTATTCCTATCCTATTTAACCTTCAAGTCAACTATGCACTAAAAAAATCATATACCCATGTAATGACAACATCATTTCAAAAATTACATGCCCATGTAACAAAATATACTTCAAAAATTAATTATACTTATGTAACGATCAGGTAATTAATGTAATTTCATTAACTAAAAGGACAAAACTGTAAATTAGATTATTTATTTTCTCAAAATGAGTTTGGGATTACTTTCTTCAAATCTCAATTATCACTTTCTTTGTTACTTGAAAGGAAATTAATAAAATTTTGCATCTCTAATCATTTAGTTGAAGAATGATTAGAGTAGGGTGTATAAAAAACTTTAAAACTTTTTGTAGCTAATTGTTATTAACCCTATACAATGAAAGATCTTCAACGTTCAAAGCAAACTGCACAAAGTACACAATCAAGTCCTGTTCCGGTTCCTGTGTATACGCAAGTTTAATCAAGGACAATTGTTTTACGAATTTATGTTGTTTAGTAGTTTTGGCTTCAAATATTTGAAAGCAAGTCAGAGATCACTCTCTCTCTTGGATCAATGTTTCAATCTCAAACAACTCAAGCAAATTCAATCACATCTTACCGTTTCAGGCACCCTTTGGGACCCCTACGCTGCCGGCAAAACCATTTCCTTCTGTGTGGCCTCCGACCTTGACCATGGCCATTGCCATCTCTCTCATGCTTACACACTCTTCCTCTGTCTTCCGTATCGAACAACCTTCATCTGGAACACCATGATCAGAGGCTTTGCTGAGAAAAATGAACCCATCAAAGCCTTATCTTTGTATAAGCAAATGGTTATCTCTAACTTCTTGCCTAACAACTACACTTTCTCGTTTGTGCTCAAAGCTTGTGCTGAACTCTCGGATTTGTTAACGGGTTTAGTATGTCATGCCCAAGTTATTAAATTGGGTTGGGGATCTTATGATTTTGTTTTGAATGGATTGATTCATTTTTATGCTTCTTGTGACTGCATTGACCCAGCTAAGAAATTGTTTGATACCAATGTGAATCGGGATGTCATTACGTGGACTTCTTTGATAAATGGGTATGTGAAGTCTGGCGAAGTTTTGGTTGCACGCCGACTGTTCGATGAAATGCCGCAGAAGAATGTGGTTTCTTGGAGTGCGATGATTACTGGGTATGTGCAAGTTGGGCTCTTTAAGGAGGCTTTGGAACTTTTTACTGAAATGCAGATTTGTAGGTTTAGGCCCAATCATGCTGGGATCGTTGGCGCGCTTACAGCTTGTGCTTTTTTGGGGGCTTTGGATCAAGGGAGGTGGATACATGCTTATGTTGGTAGAAATGGGATAGAATTAGATAGAGTGTTGGGAACTGCTCTTATTGACATGTATTCAAAGTGTGGCTGCATTGAAACGGCTAGTTTTGTGTTTGAAGGCATGCGAAATAGGGATGTCTTTGCCTTTACCTCTTTGATTTCGGGGTTAGCGAATCATGATCAGAGTGCTTGTGCAATAGAGTTGTTTGCAAGGATGGAGAAGGAAGGAGTTGTACCCAATGAAGTTACATTTATATGCGTCCTAAATGCATGTAGTCGAATGGGGTTGGTTGATCAAGGGTTGAGAATTTTTAACAGTATGAGTGAGATTTATGGGATTGAACCAAGAGTTCAACACTATGGCTGTTTGGTGGATCTATTGGGGAGAGCTGGGATGCTAGAAGAGGCAAAAAGGGTGGTCAGAGAGATGCCTTTGAATCCTGACAATTATGTATTGGGTGCATTGCTCAATGCTTGTAGAGTTCATGGTGATGTTGAGTTGGGGAAGGAAACGGTGGAGAGCTTAGTTGAACGGAGTCTTGACCATGGAGGGGTTCATGTGCTTCTATCAAACATATATGCGTCTGCTAACCAGTGGGAGGGGGTGGCAAAGGTGAGGAAAGGAATGGGAGATAAGAATGTAAGAAAGGTGCCAGGATGTAGTTTGATTGAAGTGGATGGTTTGGTTTGTGAATTTGTTTATGGAGAGAGATCGCATATGCTTATGGAGGAGATTGAATTTTTGTTATTTGGGATTGACAAGCACTTGAAATCTCTTTGCTTCAGTGACGATATTGATGACGACAAGATCATTGAAAGAGGAAATCTACATAACCATCATTAAGGTTTAGCTCCCTTGTAGTGATGAATTTTTTAGTCTACAGGAACCATTGGTATGTTTTGTTATAAGATATTGCCATCGTTAAGTTGAATTAAGAAGAAGAGTTCTATTCTGGGGGTGATAATTAAACTGGAGGTTGAGGATTGAGAAAGCCATTGAAGTGACAATGTTTAACTAATTATAAGCATGATGGATCTGCTATAGGCTATAACTCAACGTACATAATTATGGATAAAGAAATTCTTTTCATTCTTGGTGGTTTCATTTGATATCTAATCCCAATAATTCAATTCCATATTTACCATGAGAAGGATATTGTAGCCCACATACAGAAAATTTATTGAAAATAACAATAAATTGTTCTTAAACTGTTTTGATGTTTGAATGAGTTGTATTGATATTTTTTTCTTTGTATAAACTATATCATCGTTGAGCAATACTACTATTCCAAATTTTACATTCCAAATGATATATTATTTATGGGCATTGCCATATCATTTAAAACATCATTTATTTATATGTCATACCATGACACATCATTTGAGATTAAAACTTAAAAAGTAGTATCATTGATGCAACATATACTAATACAAGATGTGTAAAACAAGATATTCGATTCATTTTGCATTTTGATTCGATTTGAATTGAATAAGGATAAAAGCTGATCTGAATCTAATTCGGATTTCGCTGATCGGTTTTGATCCGATTTGATATTCGGATTGGATAATCGAATTCGGTTTTGATTCGAATTTGCATGGAAATATCATTTCCCCCTAAAATTTGTCATAATTTTAGTACCCTTGCCACTAGCATTTCATTACTCTTGATCCCAAGTATTACCGTACTTTAGAAAAGTCCACATACTTTTACACTTTTCACCTAGGACATTGAAATAACTTTTTAAAATTAACTACGGACAAAACCAGATCGGATTCGAATACTGTTTTCTTTACAAGCCAATCCGGTATTTGATCCGAAAATCGATCTTCCAAAAATATTATTTGAATCCGATTTGAATTTTCAAATTCTGGTTTTTTCGGATCAATCAGATTAGATACGGATCGGATATCGATTTTTTTTGCTTACCCTTAGCTATTACATTGAAACACACAAAGGACAGAAAAAGCATAAGGCCGTGGATTCCCTTTGTCCACTTCAAACACATTGAATTTTTTTCCAAAACATTTTTTTTTCATTTTTTATTTTATCTTATCCAGCGTTTCTATGCGGTCCAAAAACTTTATGTTTTCATAATAGAGTAAACGACTTTTTCCACCCAAATATGACTAATGACAACTTCTCACATACGCTTTTAAAATACCACTTTACTATCTAAACACAATTCTTGTGAAAGGACAAGATAGTCAAAATTTTATTGTAAAAGGGCAGGATATCTTGGTATGTTTGGTTATTTTTACACTCAAGCTTTTTTTCGGCAACCCCATCATCGGAAATTACTCCGAGCACCACCAATCACTCCGTCGGCATGCCTCTAAATCCCTAACATTCCCGACGCCCTTTGCTCTCGAACGTTGTCGTTATCGCTGCCTCTCTTTCCTAGGTTTTTGGTTATTTGTTTGATTGGGAATGGGATTGACCTTATTGGGTGTTTGATTGTTGAAAGATGCAAAGGAACCGTTAGGAGTGTTTTCTGGCATGTGTGTGGTTGATTTCTAGTCATCGTTACTCCCCAAAGCTTCCACCTTTCCTCATTTCCCCCTTGCATGCAACCTGTTTGACAAAAGGTCGAGCTAGCCTAGCACTACTAGCTAGGCGTGCGCTTTTGCGTTCTGGGCAGGTTGTGTGAGTGGTCACAGTAGGATGGGGCAGGTTGGTTGGGGAATTTTATGAGAAGTGGTGGGCGCCTAATCGCGGGCGACAAATAGGGAGTGAGGAAAGTTGATTTGATGGTGGGTTTTGAACGAGGGGATGAAGGGTTCCAGTAGTTGTGGAAGGGTGAATTTTTGGTGTGCCAATCGATTAGAACAATCTTGACTAGAAAAAAACTAAACGTTTTTGGGCGATTAGAAGGTGAAAATGGGTGGGTTAGGTCAATTAGAGGGTAATTTCATCTTCACAATAAAAATCACTAAATTACGAAAATTGTATGAAATATAACGTTTGAGTAGTAAAATGGTATTTTAAAAGTTTGTGGGTGGGAAACTTCATTAGATCATTATTTGGTGGAAAGGTCGTTTAGACTTCAGAATACCATATAAATGGTCCTATTCAAGATTTTATTAGGTCATTTGCTTTGGACCCTTGTGTGTTTTGATGTCCAAACCAAGCAAAATATTGTATAGGACTAACAAAACTCAAAGGCATGACATAAGTCATGACTAAAAATGAAATCGGGTTTTAATCTCAGAATTATCCTCTAGAATACTCTTTAGTATTTTGAAGATATCTTGGCTAGAGAGCTCCAAATCAAGTTATTCTTGTGGTGTTGAAAAGCTAACTCAAAGATCTAAAATATGTATGAATGTTCACCCAATCGGCCATTATCAGGGAGCAAATCGAGATACAAGATTACAATCTGGATCTAGAACCATTGTTCGATTTTTGGAGATGACTTTTGCTAGAGAGATCAATGGTGTGATGCTGGTGGATTTGGAAATCTAATTCATAGGGCCAAAAGTTTTATGTTCATAACTTTTCCAGAAATCCAGAATCAAGGAGGAAATCACGACAGAAGTTGACAGTCTGGCATAATTAAGTCCTAACATCTCTTTGGTATTTCTAGGATAACTTTGCTATAGATGATATAGTTACATGATTCTTAGACTTCAGAAATTTAATTCGAGGCTTAAAACTTTCATGTTTATCATGTAGCCCAAATCAACCGGAATCAGAGAGGAACGACCGTTCATCTATTCTTAAGCCATTTTAGGTATGAACGACCTCATTCCATAAAGTCGTTCATGGCTTTGTTGAATTTTGAAAGTTAGAGATTCATCGTGGAATGACGTGCATCATGAAGGAATGACCATTCATCAAGTCCCCAAGCTGTTCCATGCATGAACATCACCGTTCAACCAAGCTGTTCATCATTCGGGAAAATCTGGACATGTTACAAAGATTGGGCTATAACTTTCTCTATAAAATTCCAAATTCAACTCTATAAAATGAGTTGGAAATTCAAATTTTATGACCGTTGGTGGGTCATGTACGATAATGGAATGCCTATTCCACTGGGTTCTGTAGTGCATTAAATGAAGTAATGGCTATAAATGACTATATCTTCAAATCATAATATAAAAACACACTTTGAAGAAGGAAGAAGTAGGGGAGAAAGCACAAAAAATCTATTGCAATGCTCATAGTTTAACATTGATCTTCCCTCACTCTCTTTGTACTCAATCTTCTATCTTTAGATAGAGAAACCTTGTAAAACATTGAGTGTATAAGCCTAGCTTAGAGGCAATCATTCACAATCACTTTGATTCAAACCTTGTTGGCAAAATCCTATAACACTAAGTGGTGCAATCTTGTAAATCTAGTGTGTGGTGGCCAAATCCTTGTAAACTAGAGGCTTGTCCAAAACTAGAGGCGAAATCTTGTAAACTAGTGGCGAATTCTTGATCAACTAGAGGAAAAATCTTTGTAAACTATTGTATTCGTGCAATCCGATTCTAGTGGAACTTCAAAGAGGTTGCCTTGAAGAAGTAGATGTAGTAGGCTTGTGGATATAGCTCCGAACCACTATAAATCTTTGAGCAATTCTCTTCCTTTAACTCATTTATTATTCCTTGCATATTTATTGCTTGGTCACCATTATTGCTCATCATTACAACTCCTCATTGTTCATCATTATCACTTGCTCTTATTTATTGCTCATACTTATAATTCTCTCATTTATTGCTTAATATTGCTTACCCATTTTGTTTAACATCATTCTCATTCATTGCTCTCCATTGTTTATATTTNCTAATTCGGATTTCGTCTGATCCGGTTTTGATTCGAATTTGCATGGAAAATATCAATTTGCCCCCTAAAATTTTGCATTATTTACCCTTGTCACATTAGCATTTCATTACACTTTGATCCCAAAGTTATCACCGTATTTTAGAAAAGTCCACATACTTTATCACTTTTCACCTAGGACCTTGAAATAACTTTTTAAAACTATACTTATGGACAAAACCAGATCGGATTCGAATATCTGTTTCTTTGCAAAGCCAATCCGGTATTTGATTCGAATATTCAGATCTTCCAAAAATATATATCTGAATCCGATTTAAATTTCTAAATATCTAGTTTTTTTGGATCAAATCAGATCAGATACAGATTGGATATCTGATTTTTTTGGTCACCCATAACTATTACATTGAAACACACAAAGGACAGAAAAAGCATAAGGCCGTGGATCTCCTTTGTCCACTTCAAACAACATTGAATTTTTTTCCAGAAACAAATTTTTTTTTCATTTTTTATTTTATCTTATCCGACGTTTCTGTGCAGTCCAAAAACTTTATGTTTTCAAAAACTTTATGTTTTATAACAGAGTAAACGACTTTTTTCTAACCACATAATGGTCGTAATGACAACTTTTCAATCTATTAGCTTTTAAAATACCATTTTATTACCTAAAACACAGTTCAGGATAAGATGATCAAATCTTTATTGTAAGTAAGGGCAGGATGGTCTTGGTATGCTTGGTTATTTTTACACTCAAGCTTTTTTTCGGCAACCCCATCATCGGAAATTACTCCCAGCACCACCAATCACTCCACCGGCATGCCCCTAACATTCCCGACGCCCTTTGCTCGTCGAACGTTGTCGTTATCGCTGCCTCTCTTTCCTAGGTTTTTGGTTATTTGTTTGATTGGTGAATTGGGATTGACTTTATTGGGTGTTTGATTGTTGAAAGATGACAAAGGAAGGCTGTTAGGAGTGTTTTCTGGCATGTGTGTGGTTGATTTCTAGTCATCGGTACTCCCCAAAGCTTCCACCTTTCCTCATTTTCCCCTTGCATCCAACCTGTTTGACAAAAGGTCGAGCTCAGCCTAGCACTATCTAGCTGAGCGTGCGCTTTTGCGTTCTGGGCAGGTTGTGTGAGTGGTCACAAGTAGGAATGGGGCAGGTTGGTTGGGGAATTTTTATGAGAAGGTGGTGGGCGCCTAATTGGCAGGCGACAAATAAGGAGTGAGGAAAGTTGATTTGATGGTGGGTTTTGAAGAGGGGATGAAGGGGGTTCCAGTAGTTGTGGAAGGGTGAATTTTTGGTGTGCCAATCGACTAGAAACAATCTTGAAAGATAGGTGTTCATTAGAAAAAAACTAGACATTTTTTGGCGATTAGAAGGTGAAAATGGGTGGGGTGAGGTCAATTAGAGGGTAATTTCATCTTCACAATAAAAATCACTGTAATTAATGAAAATTGTTAATGAAATATAACGTTTGGGTAGTAAAGTGGTATTTTAAAAATTTGTGGGTGAGAAACTGTCATTAGATCATTATTTGGGTAGGAAAAAGTCGTTTAGACTTCGAATGCCATATAAATGGATCTTATTTCAAGAATTCATTAGGTTAGTTGCTTTGGACCCTTGTGTGTTTTGATGTGCCAAACCAAGCAAAATAATTGTATAAGGACTAACAAAACTCAAAGGCATGACATAAGTCATGACTAAAAATGAAAATGCAGGTTTTAATCTCAGAATTATCCTCTGGAACACTCTTCAGTATTTTAAAGATATCATTGGCTAGAGAGCTCCAAATCAAGTTATTCTTATGGCGTTGGAAAGCTAACTCAAAGATCTAAAATATGTATGAATGTTCACCCAAATCGGCCATTATTGAGGAGCAAATCGAGATACAAGCTTACAATCTGGATCTAGAACCATTGTTCGATATTTTGGAGATGATTTTGGCTAGAGAGATCATAATGGTGTGATGCTGGTGGATTTGGAAATCTAATTCATAGGGCCAAAAGTTTTATGTTCATAACTTTTCCTAGATAATCCAGAATCAAGGAGGAAATCACAACAGAAGTTGACAGCTGGCAGAATTAAGATCCTGAACATCTCTTCGGTATTTCTAGGCTAACTTTTGCTATAGATGATATAGTTACATGATTCTTAGGGCTTCATAAATTTAATTCGAAGGGCTAAAACTTTCATGTTTATCATGTAGCCCAAATCAACCGGAATCAGAGAGGAACGACCTTTCATCTATTCTTAAGCCATTTTAGGTATGAACGACCTCGTTCCATAAAGTCGTTCATGGCTTTGTTGAATTTTGAAAGTTGAGAATTCATTGTGGAATGACGTGCATCATGAAGGAAGGACCTTCTCAAGTCCCCAAGCGTTCCATGCATGAACATCACCGTTCAACCAAGCTTTCATCATTCGGGAAAATCGGACATGTTACAAAGATTGGGCTATAACTTTCTCTAAAATTCCAAATTCAACTTCATAAAATGAGTTGGAAATTCAATTTTATGACCGTTGGTGGGTCTGTACGATAATGGAATGCCTATTCCACTGGGTTCTGTGTGCATTAAATGAATAATGGCTATAAATGACTATATCTTCAAATCATAATATAAAAACACTTTGAAGAAGGAAGAGGGGAGAAAGCACAAAAATCTATTGCAATGCTCATAGTTTAACATAATCTTCCCTCACTCTCTTTGTACTCAATCTTCTATCTTTAGAAGAGAACCTTGTAAACATGGAGTGTATAAGCCTAGCTTAGAGGCAATCATTCACAATCACTTGATTCAAACCTTGTTGGCAAAATCCATAACACTAGTTGGTGCAATCTTGTAATCTAGTGTGTGTGGCCAAATCCTTGTAAACTAGAGGCTTGTCCAAAACTAAGGCGAAATCTTGTAAACTAGTGGCGAAATCTTGATCAACTAGAGGAAAAATCTTTGTAAACTATTGTATTGTGCAATCCGATCTAGTGGAACTTCAAAGAGGTTGCTTGAAGAAGTAGATGAGAGTAGCTTGTGGATATAGCTCCAAACCACTATAAATCTTGAGCAATTCTCTTCCTTTAACTCATTTATTATTCCTTGCATATTTGCTTGGTCACCATTTTGCTCATCATTACAACTCCTCATGTTTCATCATTATCACTTGCTCTTATTATTGCCATACTTATAATTCTCTCATTTATTGCTTAATATTGCTTACCCATTTTGTTTAACATCATTCTCATTCATTGCTCTCCATTGTTTATATTTGTTGAACATTAACATTACATTGTCATTCTTGTTTGTTGAGTTTATTTATTGTATATTGATTAGTTAACATGAAAGTTTTACTACTTTACCAAGTGTATTAAACCTAAGCGGAATGGGTTGCTAAGTTGATTTGTTTAGTGAACGACCCGTTACGCAGCAAAAAAAAAACAAAACATAAACTACATGGATCGTTCCTTAGAACCAAGACCTGGTACAAAAATCACATTTATACATTAAGAACTGCAGAAAAATCATTTGAAGTTTAGAAACCATACCCATGTTTGGAGGCTCCTCCAACTTTACTCTGAATGTATTTGCTACCACCCAAGTGTAGGATCGAACGACGTAGTCACACGAAGACATCGCAAGGAACAAAGGAGGATTTGCTAGATCCTCCTTGGCCTTAAAACAAGAAAAGGATGAAAGTATTTGATTTTAGGCAAACCAAAACGGTGGTGGGAAGAGATTGGGGGCTGTGTTTTTCTTTCTTTCTTCAATGAAGTGATGAATGAAAACAACTTTTTTCAACTAAAGTTTTTCTTTTATAGTAATATTTTAATTGCCCTATTCCCATATGGAATAGCTTGGCTCCAACCCAAACACCCCTGTTACCAAACACTCCCAATAGATATATTTTAATTCTATTATCTTCATTAAAATCAATTATATATATATTACATTAATAATAATGATAATTTATTTAAATATGTTTATATGTACACATATTTAAATGTAATTTCACTTTTTTTTTTTCTAACAAATTAAATAAAAGGCTACGACCTCAGCAAATTTAATTGACTATGAAATTACTAAAATACCCTTTCGCCCAAAAAGAAGAAACACCCCTTCTTTCTTTCTGATTCTTAAATATCTTCTATGTGTGTGACCCATGCTCCTCATCATACGGAGTGTATAGTATCCGATTACACCAATTAATCGTCTCACTAATACACAGACCAGAGTGTCCCCTAGCAAGGCATCATGGCCACCCGATAGATTCGATCACAAAGTAGCTATCTGTCAAGATATGGTTACCGTACAATTGGTCATTTCATCTACGTTATCTCGACAAGACGAGGCATAGAAATAGTGTCAACCTCGGTTACTCTCGAATTATGTATTCAGTTTCTGGACCAATACCTGTATTATAATCTGATAGAGCAACACTCAATCCCACTGTGGCCACAGTTTTAGTGTCATTGCCATATACTAATTGCGCGTGAGATAACTTCTCCCCCATGCCCGGAGTGATGAATCCTCTGTCAATCCACCTAGTCTTGTACACTCCTTGATGCAGCATCACCACCGTATTGACAACTCTAAATAAACTGCGTTAGCTAGTGTCAACTAACACCAATTGGTGCACAAGCGCTCTGTGATCTCAAGTCTACGGATCACATATACCACCATTCGTTAAGGATTTATTCTAGACACTGGTTACCATCCATATGGAATCCTTTGGTGGGTAAGTCCATTGAACTTGCTGCAGTATATCCGCCTACAGCAAGCACCCATATGTTGCACAAGGTTGTCACCAAAACCCTTGACAAGTGAGATCAGTCACTGTCTTTCGACAAGTTCTTCAACACTATGATAGCCTTACCGTATTATCTGTGCCCTTACTTCAAATAATACTGGGGCTACGGACTTTTCTAGAATGGCCACCATATGTGCCATAGGTTCTCACTATCAGATTTGAAACACTTGATACCCTGTACGGTTCTACCATATAGGACATATATCAATACATATTGCAATAATAATGATTTACCGATATAAAATAAATGCTTTTATTATTGATTAATGAACATTTCAAAGAGTCAATTCACAATAATTGATTGGCTCTAGGTATCTACTCTAACATTCTCCTCCTTGCACTATAGCCAATATTCATGTATTAATACCAAATGACTCAAGTGCCTTTCATGCTTCTGCTGACAAAGGCTTTGTAGTGGATCTGCGATTGTCGTCAGTATGCATTTTACTAATCTGAGTCTTTCCTCTCAACTAGTCTCTGATGATGGAATCGTCTGAGTATGTGCTAGACTTCTGATGAGACCGTGGTTCCCTGGCTTGAGCAATTGCTCTTGTTGTCATAATAGATGTTATAGGATCAACAATCGTGGGAACCACACCAAGTTCATAATGAACTTTTAATCCAGACTGTTTCTTGGCGCATCGACAATGCAATATACTCAGCCTCTATTGTAGAGTCCGCTACATGCTTTGTTGTTGAGCTCTTCCAGCTCATCACCGCCTGAGAAAAATACAAACCCTGATTGCATCGATAATCATCTTTGTTCATTTGGAAACTAGCATCACTATCCTTTTACAAGGCTCATCTTCCCTCTATAAACCAAGAACTTATCCTTAGTCCTTATTAGGTACTAAGAATATTCTTGACAGCATCCAGTACGCTACCTGGACCGATTATATCTACTACAATTGCTTAAAGCACATGAGACTCAATCCGAGTACATAGCATACATACATGATGGATCCATTGCTAATGCTATGGGATCTCTCTCATCTTATCTCTCTCATCTTGTGTTTTAGGACAATTCCTTGAGAGATAAACACCATGTGACATCGAGAAATCCCTCTTGGATTCTTCCATACTGATCTTTTCAGTACTTTTTCAATATATGCCCTCTGACTTAGGCCAAACGACTTATGTGATCTATCAGTAGATCTTTATACCAAGGATGTAGACTGCTTCTCCTAAGTCCTTCTGGACAAGCACTTGGATAACCAAGTTTTTTGACTACAAGTTTGATAATCATTCCCGATCAGAAGTATGTCACTCATACAACACTAGAATACTACTGCGCTCCCACTCACTTTCTTGTAACACACAGGGCTCATCTTCTTCTTGATAAAACCGAATTCTTTTATGGCTTCATCAAAAATGTTCCAGCTCTTGAAGCTTACTAGTCCATAATAGATCTCTCAACTTGCATACCTTATTAGCTTGACTATCAAAGAAACCATCAGGTTGTGTCATATACACATCCTCTCAGGTTTCCATTCAGAAAAGCAGTTTTGACATCCATTTGCCAAATCTCATAGTCATGATATACAGCAATCGCAAGCATAATCCGGATGGATTTAATCATGGCAACCAGCGAAAAGGTTTCTTCATAGTCAATGCCATGAATTTGTTTGAAACCTTTGGCAACCAGTCGTGCTTTATAAGTATGCACTTTGCCATCATGTCAGTCTTCTTCTTGAAGACCCATTTACACCTTATGGGTTTTACCCTTTCAGGTGGTTCCACCAGAGACCACACTTGGTTCTGGTATATGGAGTCCATCTCAGATTTCATGGCTTCAAGCCATTTAATGGAATTTGGATCTGATATAGCGTCTTTGTAGGTTCTGGGTTCATCGTGTTGGTAGACTAGTACGTCACCATGTTGAGTCACAAGATAACCGTATCTCTCGGGCTCATGGCGTACTCTCCCAAATCTACGTAGCTCTTGTGCTACCTGAGGTGGTTCACTTTGATCCATAAGTGGTTGAGTAACCTCCTCATGATGCTCAACCACTTCTTGTGGCACATCATCCCGTCCTTCGTCTAGTATATCTTGTGGTTTTAGAACTTCATGGAGTTCTACTTTTCTCCCACTAGTACTTCTTAGAAAATATTCATTTTCTAAGAAGACTCCAGATCGAGCAACAAAAATTTTGCGCTCTTCTGGATGGTAGAAATAGTATCCTTTGGATACCCCACAAATATACATTTACAAGATTTTGGGCCTAGCTTGTTCGAAGTCAATTTCTTAACATAAGCTTCGCAACCCCAAATCCTTAGATAAGACAAGTTGGGATTTCGCCCACTTCACAGCTCATATGGAGTCTTATCTATAGATTTTGACGGCACACGGTTCAAAACGTGAGTCGTAGTCTCTAGGGCATAACCCCAAAACAATGCAGGTAAATCATTAAAACTCATCATGGACCTAACCATGTCAAGTAAGGTCCTATTCCTCCTTTCTGACACTCCATTATATTGGGGTGTATAAGGAGGGGTGAGTTGTGATACTATCCCAAATTCCTTCGGGTATTCTGAAAACCCTAAGCTTAAGTATTCACCTCTTCGATCCGACCGAATAGCTTTAATACTTTTGCCCAACATATTCTGTACTTCATTCCTGAATTCCTTGAGTTTATCAAAGGCTTTAGATTTATGTCTCATGAGGTAGACATAACTATATCTACTGAAATCATCAGTAAATGTGATGAAGTATGAATATGCACCTCTCGCTCCAACTGTTAGTGGACCACATACATCACTATGGATGATGCCTAACAGCTCAGTAGCCCTTTCACTTTGTCCTGTGAAAGGAGACTTGGTCATCTTGCCTAACAGGCATGACTCGCATACCTCAAATGACTGAAAGTCAAAAGGGTCCAAAACTCCATCCCTTTAAAGTTTTACAATGCGGGTCTTATTAACATGACACAATCTATAGTGCCAGAGATATTTCTGATTTTGATCGCTATGTTTAGCTTTCTTAGTTTCAATGTTGAGAATATCTTTATTGTTT